>NW_026652280.1:134905159-135094144 GCF_009828535.3 Hylobates moloch
ATTGGCACTATTAAACCATCTTTCTTCCTACTGCCCATAAAAACAGGTGAACTCCTGGGCATCCCTGTCTATGCTTCCCGTGAAAAGAGAAGCATAGCTATAGAAAATTTTAAAAATAATAAATGGCCCCCGAGAGAATCATACAATATTATAGGCCTGCTACTTAAGCACAGGACGGCTCCTGGGGATTCCAGACCCCCATTTACATGATCAACCGAATCATACGGTTACAAGCTGTCTTAAAAATAATCACTAATAAAACCGGCAGAGCCTTGACTATTCTGGGCCGGCAAGAAACTCAGAAGAGAAATGCTATCTATCAAAATAGATTAGCTCTCGACTACTTGCTAGCAGCTGAAAGAGAGTTCTGTAGGAAATTTAACCTTACTAATTGCTGCCTACACATAGATAATCAAGGGCAAGTAGTTAAAGACATGGTTAGAGATATGACAAAACTGGCACATATACCCTTGCAAGTGTGGCATGGATTTGATCCTGGGGCCATGTTTAGAAAATGGTTCCCAGCACTAGAAAGATTTGAAACTCTTATAATAAGACTTATAATAGTAATAGGAACCTGCTTACTGCTCCCTTGTTTGCTACCTGTATTCTTCAAATGATAAAAAGCTTCATCGCTACCTTAGTTCACCAAAATGGTTCAGCACAAGTGTACTATATAAATCACTATCGATCTGTCTTGCAAGAAAACATGGGTAGTAAAAATAAAAGTGAGAACTCCCACTACTGAGTGAGAGTCTCAAAGCGGGGAAATAAGGGAGGAGACCACCCCTCATACTGTCTTATGCCCAATTTCTGCCTCCAAAGAAAGAAGAAGTAAAAACTAAAAGGCAGAAATGAAATCCACAAGCAGACAGCCTGGTGCCACACCCTGGGCCTGGTAGTTAAAGATCGACCCCTGACCTAATCATTTATGTTATCCATAGATTACAGACATTGTATAGAAAAGCACTGAGAAAATCCCTATCCTGTTTTGTTCTGATCTAATTACCAGTGCATGCATCCCCCAGTCACATACCCCCTGCTTGCTCAATCGATCACGACCCTCTCACGCGCACCCCCTTAGAGTTGTGAGCCATTAAAAGGGACAGGAATTGCTCACTCAGGGGGCTCGGCTCTTGAGACAGGAGTCTTACCGATGACCCCGGCCGAATAAACCCCTTCCTTCTTTAACTCAGTGTCTGAGGAGTTTTGTCTGCAGCTCGTCCTGCTACATCCCTATCCAGAATGCAAGCTCCAAAAGAAACAGGGTGTGTGTCATGATCATCAGTCCATCCCCAGCACTTAGAACAGTGCCTGGCACTTAGTAGGTATGTCACACAGATCTGTGATTAATGAACCCTTTCATCCTCTCCTTAGATGTTTTCACATGCCTTTATAGTGAGTATTATCAGTCATGTTCCCCAGACAGAAGGTTTAAAATAACATTTTTTTGAGCTGCTAATATGTGCCAAACACTGGGCTTGGTTTTATTACACATCTCAGTCAATTTTTCTGGTCACTCTGTGCTACTTAGCATTATATCTATTTTTATCAGTAAAGAAGCCGAGACTCTAATAAGGCCTTAAAGAAGTTATCCAAGAATACATGTTTAATACATGTGGATCCAAATGAGTTCAGCTGATTTCAAAGCCCATTCTTTTTGCACCATACATAGGACATTATCTTGTTTCTTTATTCTCTGCATGGTACTTCTTGTTATTGTCACACTGAATATGCTCCATAAATTAGAGAACCATAATATGTCAGAGCCTTAATGATCACCTAGACTTAACTAAGCAATATAGAAAATTAGCAATAGGTCCAGGATGCAAGTCTGCAATCCCTAACTCTTTATCACCATTCCCCTCTCCATTCCTTCTTACCATGGTCATGCCAAACTCATTCCCACCTTAGAGACTTTGTACTTGCTATCCCTCATCCTGGAATTATTTTCCTGCTGATTTTCATATGGCTGGCTCTTTATCATCATTGAGACCTCAGGGCAGATGTCACCTTCTTGGAGAAGCCTTCTGTCACCACACAAACCAAATTTGGCACCTCTCTCACCCCCCAGTCATTCTCTATCCCATTTTTCTGTCTTTATTTTCTTCTGAGAACTTCTCCCAATCTAGAATTTATATACATTTGTTTTCTTGCTTATTGCATGCCTTTTGCCCTAGAATGTGAGCTCCATGAAGAGGGGTCATATCCAACTTGTTCATGGCTCTATGTCCAATGCCTAGGATGGTGCCCTCCTTAGCAGGTCTGCAATACTGTGGAATTTAAAAATTAACAAGATGGCTCTAGAAGCAGCATGGAAAAAGCCTAGGCTTTGGAATTAACCTGACTCAATGATTACCCAGCTGCTTCTTACCATAACAAGTCACTGGGCTTTGGTTTTCTCATCTCTCAAATGAGGGAATAGATGATCTCCATGACCACTTACAGTGTGATAATTCTATGAAGTTGTAAATTATTCATATGATTCAAGAGTTATTGTCAAAGAGGTGAAACTTACCCCAGGTTTCTATTTATTCTATTTGGGACATAAATCCTTAAAAATATTATATACTTCTCTGCCTTTTAAACAAAATAACCAGAATATCATTTACCTTCTTACTGAATCAGAGTTCTAATTCTGAAAAGAAAATACTGTATCACATTTCAAGGAAAACATTAGAAGCATTTATTTCTGTTGGCTGATATTTCTTCTCACTATAGGTCACTTTTTTCTACTTCTTCAGATGTTTAGTAATCTTTGATTGGATGCTGGACATTGTCAGTGTTACATTGTTGAATTCTGGATTTTGTTATCTTCTTTAATTATGATGAGTTTTGTTCTAGTTGGTAGTTAATTTACTTGTGGATCAACTTGGTTTTTACAGGAGTTGTTTTGCCCCCTATCCTTCTCCTCTCCTTTTCCCTTCCCTTAGCCTCTCTAACTAAATAAATAAATAAAATAAGAGCTGTTTTTAAGCCTTATTACAGTAGTCTTTACTAGAGTAGCCTTTATTGTAAGGTTAAATTAGCACTATCCTAAGATATGGCCTTCCTGGGGTCTCTAATGACTGCTTGGAGTGTTCAGTGAGATCTCTCCATCTGGCTGCTCAAAACTTTAATGTCTCCTAGGGCTGTGTGAGTTTTTGTGGTTATTTAGTTCACATCATCCCAGTGGTTATTTTTTTCCCTGACAGTTAAGTCTTTGTCCCAACTCATGGAGTCTTGTCCCACACAAGTACAGCTTAATATCAGCTAAAGACTCATGGGGACCTCTAAGCAGATGTGTAGAGTCCTTTCTCTGCAAAGTTCCCTTTTCTCCAGTGCCTTGCCCACAAGTTCCAACCATTTCAAAAGTGCTGCCATCTTGGCTCAGCAAGAGGACCATCCACTATTAGAGCACCCCTCCTTGTACCACAGTGGGCAAAGTGCTCCAGACAAAAAGCCAGGGCAATTGACAAGTTCATCTCATTTGTTTTCCTCCTCTCAGGAATCTCAATACTGTCTAAAGTCTGAAAACAATTATTTCATACATTTTTTCCAGTTTAAGAGTTGTTTAAAACAGGAAGACTAGTCTGTTGCTAGTTACTCCATAATGGCTGGAAATGGAAGTTGCCTTCTTAAGTGTTTTTGAGGTGTATAAAATCTATTTGTTCCAAAACTAAATGACCCCAGCATGCTATGTATTTTTATATTTTTCCTTGGATAAAATATAATCATTTGTGAAATTCAAAGAAACTCAAAAGATACAATAGATGGATGTAATAATGAGATAGAACCCTGGTATAACTCACTAAATCAGAGTATCAGAATTAAATAAAGTAATAGCCAATAGTGTAGGCCCAGTGATGTGAACATATGGATATTTGGTAAATACAGGCTTCTTTCTTTTCTTCTAGGAGAGACACTTGAAGTCAAGTCCTATTTTAAAGTGATTTGGTGAACTGGTTATGGAAAGGATTCCTGTGGTGAATCCTTTTCCAAAGCAAAAGTTCCTTCTGTGAAATGGATAAACATCTCCTAAAATCTTTTTGTAAATATACATTTTTATGTATTTGGTTAGCTAAATATGTTCTGTGAAGATTTGTTTGCTAAAGCTAGGTGCGGGTGTAGATGTAGATGTGGATGTGGATTTGTGTTTGGGAAATGGATAAGGAAGAAGGAACGGTTTGGTTGTGCCATGTCATAAACCCTGTTGGTCTGGGTAGAAGCCATGAGGTTTTAGAACTCCATTTTGAATGAGGTAATAAGACAACAGCAAATACAGGATGAGAAATCCCTAGACTGAAAAAAAGGGGCAGCCAGTATACCAGTTTCTGCTATTACCTGCTGCTCTCTGAGCTTTCATAGAACATTTTCCAAAAACCTCACAAGAAACCTGCCAAGCCATGTCTCTGCCATGGCAGTTTATTCACTCATTCACTTATTCTTGCAACAAACATTGATTGAGCCCTCATTGTGTGCCAGGTACTGTTCTAGATGCTGGAGACACATCAGTGAACAGCACACTTGCCTTCATGGAACTTACATTCTAGGTGGAGAGGCTATCAAACAAACACACAATATGCAGAAAAATAGACCAGAATAAGAGTGTTAGAGAATGATGGGGTGAGGACATCATCTGTTTTAAGCTAGGCTGGTAAGAAATTCCTCCTTGATATAGGGAGAGGCACCCAAACAGAGCACATTGGAGCAGAGACCAAAAGAAAGAGTGTTGCAGGGAGTGATATAAATCTCTATAAGGAAACAAGGACTGCAATGGGCTGTGATAGGAGCAACATTTTGGGGGTATTGAGGACTGGCAATGAGGCCATACTGGTTAGAGTGGAATAAGAAAGGGTGATATGTAGGAGCAAGAGATGAGAGTAAGAAATGAGGACAGAGGGGTTGAGGGGGTGCCAGATCAGGTAGTCTTGTAAGCCATGGCAAGGACTTTGGATTTTATTCTGGATGAAATAAGAAGCTACTGGAAAGTGTTGAATTGAAGAAGGACATGATCTTATATTTCATTTCATTTATTTATTTATTTTTGAGACAGGATCTTGTTCTGTTGCCCAGGCTAGAGTGCGGTGGTATGATCATAGCTCACTGCAACCTCAAACTCTGGGCTCAAGCAATCCTCCTGCTCTGTCTCTCGAGTAGCTAGGACTACCAGTGTGTGCCACTGTGCTCAGCTGATTTTTAAACTTGAGACGAAGTCTTACTATGTTACCTAGGCTGGTCTCAAACTCCTGGCCTCAAACAATCCTCCTGCTCTGTCTCTCGAGTAGCTAGGACTACCAGTGTGTGCCACTGTGCTCAGCTGATTTTTAAACTTGAGACGAAGTCTATGTTACCTAGGCTGGTCTCAAACTACTGGCCTCAAACAATCCTCCCACCTTGGCCTCCCAAATGATCTTACAGTTTAAAAGGATCACTCTGGCTACTATGTAGAGAAGACACTGAGGAGCAAAGACCAAGGAAGTAGCTCTTGTAATAGTACTGATGGGAGATGACAGTGGTTTAGGCCAGTATGGTGGCAGCAGAGTTGATAAGAAAGGGTCAGATTCAAAGGAAAATATGATAATATATGCAAATAAATTGGACATGAGGTATGAGAGAAAAAGCAATGTCAAGGACAACACCAGGTGTTTGGCCTGAGCAACTGGAAGAATGACAGTACCATTCTGAGTAGGAATGGAAACTA
The DNA here is from genome assembly GCF_009828535.3 of Hylobates moloch. Taxonomy (NCBI): domain Eukaryota; kingdom Metazoa; phylum Chordata; class Mammalia; order Primates; family Hylobatidae; genus Hylobates; species Hylobates moloch. Next base: position 134,910,843 of record NW_026652280.1, read on the forward strand.
AGGCGGTAGGAATGCGGGTGGTGAGATTTGGCAGAGAAAACCAAGAACTCTGTTTTGAACTATCAAGTTCATTCTTTGATATCCAAGAAAAGATGCTGAGAAGGCAAATGAATATCCAGGCTGGGAGTTCTGGGGAGCAGTCTGAGCTGAAGATACAAAGCTGAAGAATCATCAGTGCAAAAATGGTACTTACAGCCATAGAGTGGGGTGAGACTCCCTCATAAGTGAGTGATTCCAGTACTTAGGGGCAGGATGAGGAAGGGGCAGCAAAGAAGACAGAGAGAGCAGCTGCTACAGAGAGACTGGCACCCACATTACTGAATCCCTCTGACACTCAGACTCTTCACTGGGAAGGCAGAGAGAACAATTTGCAGCTCACAGTTGCTGTGATGGTTAAGTGAGATCATACACTGACCTGGCATTGTGCAGCCCACTGAGCAGAAGGGAAAGGACCTGTTTCTTTCCCGGTGGCTTCTTCTCCTGTGTTCTCTTCACTGAACATTGTAGGGCCACATAGGATCACTTCTCAAGCTGCTCTGGGATGGTGAGGATGAGACTGAGGCCCTTGGAGCCTGTTGTTTTGCCAGCTCCTGGGGACGGGACACTTCCAGCCTGATTTTACAGGTCCAATAACCGGTCTTTCTTGAAGGTGAGAGAGGCTGGTATCCGGGTGGGGTGGCTGGAGAAGTGTAAGATGGGGTGGAAATAGGTGGAGGAGGACCTCTAGGGAGAATGTAGTGGGTGTTGGATGTGCTCAGGATCAGTGTACTTACCCCCCTTCCTGCTGGGAGTGTTGGCAATTGACTGTTCTCAGCTGACTTTCTCTTGGGGTATTTCCCCCAGTGAAGATTTGCCTGCCAAGATCATGCCCCCTTCCCTGCAAGCAGCCTGCCTTCAACAATTTTGGATGATGAGAAAGTTTTAAGTCCCAGCCCTCTTGCCTCAAAGCAGAACAGCACTGAAGGCCATTTGGGTGCTATGGCAACTTATAGGAGCAGCTGAAACCTTTGTTGCAACTGCAGTGCAGGTCAATTTATTCCCCTGCTCAGTCTTGCTTCCCTCACTCCTTGAAGATGTTTGTTCCAAGAGTACACCCCAAAAAAAACCTCCTGCACACACATCTCAGGATCTTGCAATCTGTTTGTGTACCTGAGCTATGACAGTTGATACGAGAAGTGGTCTTAGGATGCAGACTCTAAAATGGGATTTTTGGATGGCATCACTCACTGGCAGGCTGGCTATGAGGACCCCATCACCTCTGGCAAAATGTAGCTGTCAATTGCTAAAACCAATAACCAGGGTCAAGTCACAATATATCACAGCTGGGGAAGTGCCGGACCTGCTAAGAGAAGAAAGGAGCTCCAGACCTGGCCAGTATGACTTGGTCAAACCTGGGACAGTGTGTATGGGACTAGATTCTAAGACTGATCAAGGCAGAGGATGGACAGAACATAAGTGTATTAGTTATCTATTTCTGTATTACAGTACCCCACAAACTTTGTGGCTTAAAAGAACACATATTTATTTTCTCACAGTTTCACTGGGTCAAGAGTTCCAGCACAGATTTCCTGGGTCCTCTGCAAGGCTGCAATCAAGGTGTCAGCCTGAGCTGAGATCTTACCTGAAAGCTCAAGTGAAGAAGAACCCACTTCTAAGTTTACACAGTTGTTGGCAGGATTCAGGGGCTTGCAGACTATCAGACTGAAGGCCTGTTTCTCACTGGCTGTCTGCCAGAGGCCACCTTCAGTGCCTTGCCACATGGCCCTCTCCTTAAGGCAACTCATGACATGGCATCTTGATCCTTGGAAGCCAGCAAGAGAGAGTCCTCCTAGCAAGACAAATGTTACTCACATACAAGTAACCACATAGAACTCAGCATGTGTCTGGATTGTACTCTATGGGGGGATTACACAAGAATGTGAACACTAGAAGGTGGGATCATGGGGCCAACCTAGAGTCTCCTGCCATGGAGAGCATACTGATATGGGAGTATTCTCCTATGATGCAGGATTTAACTCCCTCGTATGCACCCGGGGAAGTAGTGCTAACTTGCTGCTCCGGGAAAGGGATGGCCCTGGTAGAACTATGACAACTTCTATGGCAATGGTGAAAGAAGGGATGAAAAGCCTCAGAGTAGTAGGCTTACAAGACTGGCTACCTCACGTAGGGCTGGGAAACCCAACAGTTCTATTCTGCAGGAGGGCCCAGGGGACATGCTATTTGCCTAAGCAATGCTTGATACACTGGGGAGAGGGATGCTGAGTATTCTGCTATGGAGGCTGTGACACGAATCCAGGCACAATAAGACTGTGGCTTGGAGAATGGAGGTTGCTGTGGAAGTGATGAGAAGTGGATGGATTCTAGAATGACAAGATTTGCTGACAGGTTGAACGTGGGATGTAAGAGAAAGAGGAGTCAGGGATGATGCTAAGGTTTTGGGGCTGAGCAATGAGAAGAGTGGAGGTACATTTACCGAGAGGGGGAGAACTATAAGGAAGGCAGGTTTGTGGGGAAAATCAAGAGTTCTGTTGTTGAGAGTGAGATGTCTGTTAGACATTTGAATAGAGACAGGAATAGGCTACTGGATATATGAGTCTGAAGTTCAGAGGAGTCCAGACAAGAGATACAAACATGGGGGTTATTAGCCTATGGATGTGTAGACCATCCACATGGTTGAAAGACATCGCCTAGGGAGTAAGCATGGAAGGGGTCAAAGAAACTAAGCCCCAGAACATTCCAACCTTTGACCATGGAGGAGATGAGAAAGCCAGAGTCTATCGCAGGAATAATGAGTGAGAGGGACCCACAAGGAATGAGGGGTGAAGGGGTGGGACCAGGCTGTAACAAGGTGGGCTAGTTGGTGTATCATCTGATATGATGGGCTTCAGAGCTGGAGGTGTTACAGCCTCATGAGAAACAGTGCTCTGTGGTAGAGGGTGTGGCAGGATCAACAACCCCAAGAGCAGCTGAGTGTCAGGACACAGCCCAGGAGCAGGCAGAGCAGCAATGGAGAGAGGTCAGAGAAGAGGTTGGGGATGCAGGCATTTTACTGATGAGAGATAGTGAGATGCCTCTTCTCTCCCCCTTTCCCACACCCCAGACCACCAAAGAGATTTCAAGAATTTCCAGATCACTTTTCTCCTACTCCCACCCCCATCTTCCCAAGAGAATGTCTCAGTCAGACTTACTCCCGGACTTTGGTAAAGACTACTGTGCTCTGAAGTTCCAAAGACACAAGAGACTCAGATCAGACGGTGGGGGGAAGAAAATGGTTTAGAAAGGGATCAAGTCCTAGTGAATAGCCAGGGAGCAAGAAAGGACAAGGAACAGTGTTAGAGGTGGGGTTGGGAATGGGGGCGTTGGGTGAGAAGGGGATGGGAAAATTGGCAAAGAAAAATCTAGATGAGTCTAGATTCTTGCGGGTGGGCAGGAGATTGGGGTAGAGAAGAGAGGATATGAAAAGTCCCATAGGGGTTATAAATTAGACTCCCTTGAATGTCAAGAGACACAAGGAACAAGTGAAAGTCCTTTTTGATAATTTCTTTGTTGAATTGTGCTTCCTTGTTTTGGTGGTCCCCTGTGTTCTGGAGCTGGGCTTTGGGCATTGACTAGGATAAGGTTCCAGTTAGATGACAGCTGGATTCAAGACACTGACAGTCCCCAACTTATGAATTTTCTACTTTACAATGGTACAAAAGCAATACACATTCAGTAAAAACCATACTTCGAATTTTGAATTTTGATTCAAAATTATTTATTGTAGCGTTACTATAAAATAGGCTGTGTGTTAGATGATTTTGCCCAACCGTAGGCTGATGTGCATGTTCTGATTGTGTTTAAGGTAGGCAAGGCTAAACTATGATGTTCAGTAGGTTGGGTGTATTAAATGTATCTTCAATTTATGATCTTTTAAAATGTACAATGGGTTTATTGGGACATAACCCCACCATAAGCTGAGGAGCATCTGTACCTGATTGAAGTTAGATTAAGTTTGACAGAGACTCTTGATTCAAGTCAAGGTTCTGGTCTTTAGGAGAGACAAAACATGGGGAGACAATCCTTACAGAATACTGTCATGAGAGGCTTATCCAACTCTGTTCATTAATTCATCTATTCATTCATTCAAGCAACTAATCCTTCAGGAGGGGAGGGGCTCTGTTTCATTTTCTCTTACTCTTCCAACACCAGATGAGTGCCTATTCATTGTCCCACAAATGAGTGTTGCCTAGCTGACCTGTGCCAGCTCTACTTTACTCTACCAAGTACTGCTCTATGCCTGTGAACAGGCAGGAGTCTTCCTGAGCCGCCCTTATGGCCTTACTCTCTTTCAGAGGAGGCCTAGTCACAAATGAACAAATATGTTTATATTTACAAGGTGTGGTTTTGATACATGCTATAAAGAATGCACATATTGGTGGGATAAAGAGTAAGGAATGTCTTGAGTTAGACTGGTTAAAGTAAGCCTCTCTGAGAAGGCATCATTTATGCCCAAGTCTGAAGCATGAGGCATGGCTGCCCATGGGGCGAGAAAGGACATATTTACTTTTTAAGCAAAGATAACAGCAAGTGTAGAGGACGTCAGAACCAAAAGATCTTGGTAGTTTTTGAGGAACTGGAAGAAGGCCCACAGAATTATGTGCTGTTGTGAATTAAGAACTAAAACCACATCTTACTGACACTTTCCCCAAAAATGCTCGTTTAGAATAGATGTTAATGAACGTTCTATAACAAAATGCAACACCAGCAACATGTTTTCTGCTAACATTGAGAAAATTTCTGAGTACTTGTAAGTTTGTTATTTGCCTTTTAGTTTGGTTTATGCTGTTCATCAACATATTTTTAAAAATTTTTATATAGGTCATATTTATCCAACTTTTCACTAATGGTTTCTGCTTTTGGGATAATCCACAGAAAGTCTCCCCTATCTCAGAATTACATAATTACCTAGCTTTTCCTCTGGTACTTTTACAATTTCATATTTTACATTGAAATCTTTAACTCATCTGGATATTTTTAGATGTGCCCCTCTTTTGATGTCCTTGTCTCTCAGTAAGGCAGAATGCTTTTTTTATCTAGCTTCCTCATTTCTTGTTATATTAATTTATTAATTCCTGGGCACTTAAAATTTTGTTGTTGTTGTTGCTACTGTGAAAGGAATTTTTTTCCCATTGTATTTTCTAACTGGTTATTGTAGGCATTTGGGAAGAACTCTGTCTGTCTACGCTTTTTATATGAGAATATGGTGACCAGTCATTGGACTGAGGCCTCGGGCCTAGTGGTCTTCCAGTTGACTCGCTGGTCTTCCAAGAGTTAAAACTGACAAACGATATTATTTCTTTCTAGTCCTTTTAATCTGAAAGACACAAAATAGTACCTGGTTGTTTTGATTGCATTTCTTTGGCGACTGTTGGGGATGAACATCTTTGCACACATTCATTTGGCATTTGTTTTCCTGTAGTGAACTGTCCATTCATATACTTCGTTAATTCCTCTATTTGGTATTTGTCATGCTTTTATCAATCTGATAAAATTATTTTAATTCATTTCCACTTGAAAAATATACATTAACCTATTATTTCTGCCCAGAGAGGAAGAGTCACCAAATACCAGATGCATGGGAGCACTCTAGAAAGGCTAGGAATCACTGCTGGAGGCTGCATGCCTGTACATTAACTTTTTGTCCCTTGGTCCTTAAAATCCTGTAGGAAGCAGCCAGGTGACCAGTAAAACAGGCATCCTGCATGGAGAAGGTGCTATTCCAAATCAAGCAGCCCCAGAGCCTCCTTGGCCCCAGCCCTCCCCAAGTTGTCACCTACTGGGCCCCTACCTCCTTTCACACCGGGTGGTCTCCCTGACAGGTTTGAAGGGATTATCCAGGATCAATATTTGAAATAGTTGTATTTTTTCCTAACTGGAGTTAAGTTTATAAGCTTATTTTATGTAACCACCAAACACGAGAAATAAAAATCTGGGTGAGAGCCAGTTTGACTTGGAGCCAGCACACTTTCCCATAGCCAGGGAGCTCGCCCTTCATCCCAGTTGTTTTTCCCCTAGTTACTGACATTTCCTCCCAAAAGCTGAATCAACTTCTCAAATTCTTCATCTGAGTAATTCAGGCCCCCAGTGATTCCTAGAAATCTTGCCCTCCCAGTCCAGCCCCCACCCCCAGCCCAGCCTCTGACACCTGAGCTGCAACTGGGGCCAGAGGAGGCCCAGGCTCCATGCGGTGGCCCAAACTATGTGACGTGGGCTCTGGCTCTAAGAAAGTTCCTGGGGGAGTTTTAATTGCCGGCTCTCCAAATGCAAAACGAGGCCCTGGTGGACAGTGGAGAGGGGAGCAAGAGCATCTGCAGGCTGGTCCGGTAAAGAAGGGCGGGAAGAGGTCTTGTTCATACTAATTCCTAACTAAGGGCTAGAAGAAGACCAGTGTCCATGCACAGTTTATCACCCAACACATATATGTTGAGCACCAGCTGTGTACCAGGCACTCTCCTAGGCAAAAGTGAACAAGACCAGCCTGGTCCCTTCCCTGGTAACAGTTACTGCCCAGTGGGAAAGACAGACATGGAACAAGTAATTTCACATCACAAGCTCAATAGTCACAAGTGTGAGAATTCTGCATATACAAGTGGGAACAATTTCATGGCCTTGCTTATGAGCTCTTTTCCTTTGAAAGGATTCAGAGGAGTGGCAACAAGACTGCCCCAGGGATTTTTGATGGCGCTCCTTTCTTTTGCCCCCTACATTTCAGAGTGGGCCATCCTGGGAAAACAGTCCTCCCTGGCCTGAGTGAGACCAGAAAGGGACAGCATGGGAGAGGCTAGGCAGTGTTGGAGTCACCCTCTCCTCCCTGCTTGGGAAACTGGTCTTGAGGTTCGGCCTTGCCACTCTCATGACCTTCCACAGCACTTGGGACTGGTCCAAGACTCAGCCAGATCACCCCAGGTTGGCCTTGGAAGTCACCTCTGAGTCAGTTCTCACTGACTAGCACTTCCAGGGCTCCACCCCTCATCTCCCTGCTCTTTTCTGCTCAGAACTCATGTTCCAGATGGACTCAGCTGGCAAGTGTTTGAGACGTGTCTCAGCATCTTGTGATGTGTTACTGAACCTCTGGGCCTTGTGTGGGCTGAGTCACTGACTCTGACTTGATCCCTGATGCATATTGGCCCCTTCTTCCTGGGTCCAAAAATCAAAGCCCATCTTTGGAATGCAGGCCACAGAGTCCCTGCTACCAGGCCTGGAGGGGACCACTCTCCAGGGAGGGACAGTCAGTTGGACCTGCCCTGCAGTTTTTCTGTTCTCTCCCTTTTCCCTCTATACTGATTCTTTCTGGGAATGTGTTTGTCAAGGGAAGGGGATATAAGGACCATCCCAGACACTGGGCCTTTCTCCCTCCCAGCTCTCTTCCTCACCTCACTTTTGTTCTACCTGAGCTATGAGACCAAATACAGCTGGGAATCCTGCCTTGACAGGAATATTCTTCTATCAAAAAAGATGAATTGTTTTTCTAGCAACTTGGGGTAGGTGGTGAATCGGTGAGATCAGGAAATGGGAGGGGAGGCAGCTTTTCTCTTGTCATGGTTGAGAGCATGGATGCCAAATTTAGACTGGATTTAGACTCCGGCATTGCCACTTCCTAGCTGAATTGACTTGGGTAAGTTTCCTGAGCCTCAGTTTCCTCATCTATAAAGTATGAATAAGCACCCAACTCATAAGGCTCTTGTAAAGATAAAATGAGCTACAACATGCACAGAGCTGTAAAAAGTCCCTAAGATATAAGCGTTAGTAGTAGTGCTTCTTGTTGGTATGATAAGCTCTTAGGGAGGTTCTTGTTTGTAGCTTTTTGCAGCTTCAGGCTGGTATTTTTATATACGGCTTCCCTTCTCTGCCTTTTCTGGATCAGTACTCCATTGCTACTCCGGCATCTTTTCTTCCATTTCTGCCAATCCAGATCAGTAACAACTGGCTGGACCACCTCCTTTACTCTACTATTTCTGGGAACTAGTTTACCAAGGTTTAGGTGAGAGGGACAGGAGAAACTCATTCCTAACTTGAACTCCTCTTTTTTCCCCAAGCCTGAGGCCTTGCTCTTCTATGGCAGTCTTTCCAAGGAGAGCCTGTTTGAAGCATCCATCCAGCTATTCATTGATCCATTTATTCCATTTGTTCTGCAGCCATTTTTTTTTTTTTTTTTTTGAGACAGAGTCTCGCTCTGTCACCCAGGCTGGTGTGCAGTGGCACGATCTTGGCTCACTGCAAGCTCCACCTCCCAGGTTCACGTCATTCTCCTGCCTCAGCCTCCCAAGTAGGTGGGACTATAGGCACCTGCCACCACGCCCGACTAATTTTTTTGTATTTTTAGTAGAGACGGGGTTTCACTGCGTTAGCCAGGATGGTCTCAATCTCCTGACCTCATGATCTGCCCACCTCAGCCTCCCAAAGTGCTGGGATTACAGGCGTGAGCCACCACGCCTGGCCTCTACAGCCACTTTTAAACATCTGTCAAGAACTGTGAGAAGTACTAGCTCTAAAAAGAAAAATGTTCAGTTCTTGTGTTAGAGGAGGTCAAAGTCACAGGCAGTGACAATTCTGGTATATTAAGTGTTGTTATGAATGCAGGTGTGGGGTACTTTAAATGCACAAGGGAGGTATCTGACCCAGTGCTGAGTGTGAGGGGTTAATGATGCTCTGTGCTGGGTTCTGGAAGGTTAAAAGGACTTGGTCAGGTGAAATGAAGAAAGGACATTCCAGGCTGTGAAAGCAGCATCTGCGAAGTCCTGGAAAGGAAGAGAGCAAGCTCAGAGCTTGGTGGGGATTCAGTGCCCCACCCCCAACCCCAGAAAGGAGAGGGAGCATAGCTTGGGGTAGGGGAAGGGGTAATCCAGGAAAGTATGGGGGCTGCGCTCTAGCTTTTCCATTGGCGGTCTGGATCTGGCATATTTACCCTACAGTCTCTTACTCTCTAGTACTCCATCTAAAATAGTGTTCATAAAAGGGAGTTAGTTTTAGTAACTTTCACATGACCTATATGAAGCTGGAAGGATTCGTTATATGTTCCATGGTGTTATTGATATATTTCCAGACTTCTGGTCAAACAACAGATTGAACACATATGTTTAAGCCAGATGCCTTGTAGAAATATCAATAAAATGAGAACAGAAGAAAGAAAATAGGTATACACTCGTAAAGTCAATCAATATAGGAGAGGAGACAATAGCAGATGAGAAATACCAATATATTTTTGGAATATTAAAATGAGATGAAACAGCTAGAGACTGAAAGGTGTCTTTGATTTGGTTCCCAGTGAAACAGACCCGCAGATGGAAATCTGGTGATGGAAGTTTACTGGGCAGAGCTCTTGGGTACAACACCTGTGGGGGAGTGAAAGAAGCAGGACTGAGTAGAGACAGGTGGAGCTGAGACACAGTCACAGCACAGTCACAGAAGACCTCATAGGAAGCCCTTCAGAATGGTCCCAAATTGAGGCAAGGGGCTCAGGCCTTGGGATAACTTTGGGTGTGGTAGTTCCCATCATCCATGGTCAATTCCTAGGAATGTCATCAGCCAATACTCCTAGCAGCTGGGAAATGAGACCTCCATCAAAAGGGGGCCATCTGAGTGGTGCACCCCAACATTCTCAAAGAGAATTCAAAGGAGAAGCAAGCCCATTCACACCACAGAACACTGGAAAGGCTCAGGAATTGGGGATGCAGAAGCCTCTAAGGACAAAAGGAGACATGGGTCTGAAACAGGAACTTTGAGAGGTACCCATCTCTCCTCAACCTTGCCAGGGGACCGAAGGTTTACTGTGGAGTAAACTTTAACCAGAGAGGTTTTCAGACCCAAAACACCAGATGTAGCAAAGAGGTCCAGGGCAGGCAACTGAAAACAGAAAAACAGTGGAAAGAGTCTTTCAAAAACAGGCAATTCCACGTTCTGAATGGGGAGAACTTCAACCATTTTCCTGATCAGCTCAAAGAACCCAGCAGTCAGGTCTACAGAGCCTGGGCAGAAGATTGAAGAATCCTTCTCTAAGAAGACTGGCCAGCGGAGTAGAAAAGCCCTAATGATACTGAGATGATATTCTCAAATGGAAAAACCCAGCCAGCCACTTTATCTTTGTAATGAAGATTAACCAGGCAACAAACCCCACCCATGGTCACATAGCTTTTAATCAGCTTTTCAATACCTCACTCTCAAATATGGTCAGAGGTCAATGATGATACTCATATACTTGAGGAAAAACTCAATGTGAAAGAGTGATCAAAACAGGTAGGTGTCAAAAAGAACTCAGAGGAAACAGACACAATGCAGGAAGCAAAACAAACAACAGCAAAAACTCTACAACAATCTTCAATGCCCTCAAAGAGGTAACAAATGTTGTTACGTTATTGAAATAAGAACTGGATGCTATAAAAAGGAACCATTACAGAATAGAAAGCTAGCAAATTATTTCTCATTCATTTAAGTCCAATCAGTGGAAAAAGACAGTAGAGTGGGGTAGGACTCCACAAAGTTGTTAGGAGCTCCACTGACAAAGACCCTGCCATCTTTAACATGTAGCTTCCAAGATCACCCTGGCCATCTCAACAGGAGAAGACAAAGTGAATCTCCCTGGGAGGCTTTTATGGACCAGGTCTATAAGTGACAGGAATTATTTCTGCTCACATTCCATCAGCTAAAACTGACATATTCTAGCTTTGTACTCAGGAAGAAGGATCTGTTTTGATAAACACAGTAGCATCAACCACAAGCACGGTTGGAAGATAAAATCAAGGAAATCTTGCAGCAGGCCTAGAAGTCAGCTAGTCTGATTGAAGCAGGAAGATGAAAAGCTTCAGGAGAGAATGTCCCTAGGAAAAAAAAAAAAAAAAAGAACTGAAAGAATATCAGACCAGGCATGGTGGCTCACACCTGTAATCCCAGCACTTTGGGTGGCCCAGGTGGGAGGATTGCTTGAGCCCAGGAGTTTGAGACTAGCCTGGGCAACATGGCAAGACCCTGTCTCTACAAAAAATACAAAAATTAGCCAAGTAGTACCAGCTACTCGGGAGGCTGATCTCTTGAGCCCGGGAGGTCGAGGCGGCAGTGAGCCATGATCACACCACTGCACTCCAGCCTGGCTGACAGAGTGAGACCCTTTCTAAGGAAAAAAACAAGAATATCAGATGTTTAACTAAAAAAGGAAGTTGATTCAGAGTTTTAAAAGGCTTTTGTGAGTGTAGAAAGAAATCATGACAGTCAATAAAAAATGAGCAAAGGGAGGCAATTATTACTTACAGAAAGAACAACAGTAAGAGAAGAAAATGTAATCACCTAACACCTCATAATAAGATGAAAACTAAATAGTAATTTAACAAAAAATTGTAAAATAATCTATTTTGGAAAGATGAAGTTGGGTAAGGGATAGGTAGTGAGAAAATAGCGCTAAATCCTTTTCTTCCACAAAGAAAGTCATGAGGGAACATATGAGAAGTATGGATAGCCCTATTGGTTAGCTATATGGAGATAAACACAATATAAAGTAGCAGAAAACACTAAAGAGGAAGATAAAAGAGGTGGGAAGGAATAGGCAGGAGACTTCTGTTTTTGTAGTTTGTAGATGTAATATTATTTGGTTTTTAATACTCTGTATATTATATTACTTCAAAAATAATGACATAAAACGTCTATGGATAGGACCATCTTCAAGCATGACTGGATCCAAGAACTCATACGAAGTCATCAGGACTTGACCCTCTAGGCTTTGCTTTTGTAATATTGTGAAATATATTTTTGCTCATTGTCCTGTTTCCTGACATAAAGCTCCCCAACTCCTTGAAATCTCCGGAGTAATGAGTGTCTTTTGTATATTAATGAGATGACTGGTAGCTGGGGCTCCCAGGTAGCCTCAGAATCGGGGCTGGTTGCCAGAGAAACCAGCCATGTGATGGGGGGGGGTTGGAACTTTCTACCCCACACCTCCCGACCTCTGGGGAGTGGGGAGGGACTGAAGGTTGGGTTGATAAACCAGTGACCAATAATTTAATCACGATTGAATCATTATATGTAATGAAGCTTACATATAAACCCCAAAGGACTGAGTTCTGGGAGCTTGCAGATAGCTGAACACATGGAGGTGCCTGGAGGGTAAGGCACCTGGAGAAGACATGAAAGCTTCAGGCTCCCTCCCACTTCCCTTGCCCTGTGCATCTCTTCGCCTGGCTGTTCATCTGTATCCTTTGTAATATCCTATATAATAAATGGCTCAATGTAAGTAAAATGTTTCCCTGAGTTCTGTGAGCCACTTGGCAAATTAACGGAACCCAAGGAAGGGGTTGGGAAAACCCCAGTTTATAGCTGGTTGGTCAGAAACACTGGTCACATCCTACACTTGCAACTGGCATTCTGAAGTGGGGGCAGTGTCATGGGACTGAGCCCTCAACCCGTGGGATCTCTTGCTATCTTCAGGAAGACAGTGTGAGAATAGAATAGAATTTGGTTTGAAGACACTCAACTTGTGTCCACCAGAGAATTATCTGCAGGATTGCTTGGTGTGTGGGGGAAGACCACCCCCATATCTGGTGTCTGAAGTATTATCCTGAGTGACTGTGTGAGAGTAGAGGGTAGGAAAAACACTTTGGTTTGTCGTGTATCCCTACAGCTTTCCTTGTGTTGGTTTTCTTTTCAATCAGGCCCTCTCATCACAGCACAGCAGCTCCTGGCCTATGCATTCTTAAAGCTGTTAGTGCTAGCAGAAAGGAATGTTGTTTTCCTGATCATTCTGACCAAAGCCCAGGAATTAAATTCTACTGGAGTTGGCGGGGGTGGTGGGGGCAGTGTTGCCCAGCATCCACAAAACAAATGGCCTGAGAGTCAGGGATGAATGGCTACCTGGGGAGTGCTGACAGTAGAAGAAAAGGACCCAGAAAGCAGGCAGACAAAACTAACCGAGTCTATCACAAAAGTCAATGGGTGGAGCAGGCTGCAAAAAATCAAGTCCCCATCCTGCTTAGACCCTGCTGGATTTAGAGGTTTATCTGCATCTCCATGACCTTCCAAGCAAACAAGATTATCTCAACACTGTCCATATGACTTTTTAGTGTGAACTGTTTTTAAAAAATATGTATTGTTGGGATAAGTACAAAATTGTGATTATTAGTAAAAATGACCTTTGGAAATGTTCATTAATAATGTGTATTTTTTCTTATGAATCATCTGTCTATGCTCTTTGCCTATACCATTTTATTAATAAATATATTTATCAGGTATCTCAATACATTTAATAATTGTGCAAAGTCTAAAAATATTTCAACATCTAAAAAAATATTTCATAGATTCTTATACAGGTCTTTGGAGATTATCCAGTAGCGTGACTCTCATTTTACAACAAATCAAACGAAAGCATTGAGAAGGGAAGTGTCAAGCCAACTCAATGGATGAAGGAACAGAAAATCCAGTTGGATCCTCCATCAGTTAGATGGTGCTACCTCTTCAATTACTTCTAAATTTGGTCCCCTCAAAGCCACATATCCTACTCAATTGCCATATCCAGGAATTACAGAGAGCCACTTTTGTTTTCCCACAGTCTGAAGCATTTTTTTAAAGACGGAGTAAATAGTGGAGAGGATTTTAAATTATCTTGAAGCCCCTTGCGATTTCACGCTGTAATTTTTTTTAGGGGGGAAATCTTTTATATTTTTATACACATGACAAGATTTTACATCAAGAATGGTCAGTTTAACAGTACAAATTTAACATACATGAGGAATGTTAAAGAAATTCAACTAAAAAACCCACTTCTTCCTGTGACCCATAATCCCACACTTTACAGTGCAGGGGAGAAAGGGTCTGTGGGGAGCATCCAAAACGAGTCTCTCCCAAAAGAAATGACTTAAATTCCACATTCCCTCTCCACACAAGATCCAAACAGTGAGAGTATAATTTACAGTTTATCTTTTTCAGCTGTAGATTCCTTTGCTGTTTCTTGTTGTTCTTCATCTGTTCCTACATCCATTTCTTCATCTTCATCTTGCTCCGTGTCTTCTGTTGTGTTTTCAGGTTCTTCTTTGGGTTCTTCTTCCACCTTTGCATCAGGGTCAATGTTCAAACTGAGCGAAGCATTCTTTCTATTCTGTCTCCATATGCTTTAGTGTCTGGTAAAAGATATCCTGACCGAAGTGTTGCTGTTTCACACAAAACCACAGCAAGAACCAAAACTATTTTATCATCTTCACCTTCCTTAATTCATCGAAGCGTGTCTCTGATCAGCGGGTGTCTGGGATTGATTTCAAATGTTTTCTTCTGACTTGCATGGTAATTTGTAGAGCTGCCCTTGCTTGTTTGGTACGCTTGTGCTTTCATGATTCTCTCCATGTTGCCAGACCGTCTGTACTGGCTGGCCACCAAAGTACACGGAGATTCTGTCAGGTGCTGAGACACCACAGCCTTCTCAATTTTGTCTTTAAGGGCTTTATCTTTCATCCAATTGAGCAGAGGCTCAAATTCTTTCTCAACTGCTTCATGACTCTCCTTAGTTTTGTCACTTTCATCAAACTTCATTTCTTCCTTGACAACATTCTGGAACCTCTTCCCATCAAATTTGGGAAGGGCCTGAATGCAGTATTCATCCACAGGTTCTGTGAGGTAAATAACTTCATAGCCTTTTTTCAGAAGTCGTTCAACAAATGGAGAAGATTCAGACTCTTTTCTGCTGGACCCAGCCATGAAGTAGATTTTGTCTTGTATTCCCTTCATTCTTTCCACATACTGGTCTAGGGTAGTAATGTCAGTTGGTTGATGAGAAGACTGGAACATAAGAAGTTTAACAAGACATGTTTGATTGGAGTGGTCTTCAATCATACCAAGCTTGATGTTGGTACCAAATTCTTTCCAAAAAGTATCATTGTATTTCTCATCAGCAGTCTTCTTGATCATGTCCAGAGTTTTACAAACAAGCTTCTTCCTAATCTCCTTAAGCAGTTTATGTTGCTGAAGAGTCTCAAGGGAAACATTCAAGGGGAGATCATCTGAGTCCACCACACCCTTGACAAAATTAAGGTACTTAGGCATCGTATCATGGAAGTCGTCTGTGATGAATACACAGAGCACATAGAGCTTAATGTAATCACTCTTTTTAGATCCATATGCATCAAATAGACCACGTGGATCAGATGTGGGTACAAATAAAATTGATTTGAAGTCAACTTCCCCTTCAGCAGTAAAGTGAATATAAGCCATGGGGTCATCACTTTCCTTTGAAGATGATTTGTAAAAAGCTTTGTATTCATCTTCTACTTTTTTTTTTTTTTTTTTACTACTTTTGATGGTCTCTGTCATATTGGTTTGATATCATTCATAAGTTCCCAGTCCCAGACAGTTTTTTCAACTTTTTTAGTCTCTGATTTCTTTTCTTCTTTTTCTTCCTCTACTGCAGCTTCATCATCAGATTCTTCTTTATCTTCTTTTGCTGCTGCTTCTTCCTCCATGGGCTCCTCAACAGTTTCAGCCTTGCTCCAGCCACACGGTCTGCCCACCTCAGGCTATAATTTTAATTTCCCCATTAGCACCTTGCAAATCTCCATTCCAGGTAGCACAGTATTCACCTGCATTTTGCCATTTACATGACACAAGTTATAGCCAAAAAAGGTAGTGTAGTGTTGTATCCCTGTCAAGGAATAAGAATGAAATGTGGAGACCAAGCTGTGGAATTTTGTAGGAGGAGGAGTGGAAACGGTGGAGCAACCATTTCAATGTTGGCCTCAGTGCCTCTTTGCTTTGAAATCCTGGATCCTCAAAAAGTTTCTGACCACAGAAAAGACTGAAAATACCCTGATTGGGAGGAGGCATTCCATGCTCCTCCCACCATTCCTACTCAGCATCAGTGATGCAGTGAGCATGTGGGTCAGTATTAGTCCGTTTTCACGCTGCTGGTAAAGACATACTCGAGACTAGGAAGAAAAAGAGAGTTCTGTCTGTTTGTTTTTGAGATGGAGTCTCACTCTGTCACCAGGCTGGAGTGCAGTGGTGTGATCTCGGCTCACTGCAATCTCCGCTTCCCAGGTTCAAGCAGTTCTCCTGCCTCAGCCTCCTGAGTTGTTAGGATTACAGGCACCCACCACCACGCCCAGCTAATTTCTGTATTTTTAGTAGAGACGGGGTTTCACCATGTTGGCCAGAATGGTCTCGATCTCTTGACCTTGTGATCCGCCCGCCTCGGCCTCCCAAAGTGCTGGGATTATAGGGGTGAGCCACTACGCCTGGCCAGAAAAGAGGTTTTATTGGACTTACAGTTCCACATAGCTGGGGAGGCCTCAGAATCATGGCGGGAGGTGAAAGGCACTTCTTACAGGGCAGTGGCAAGAGAAAATGAGGAAGATGCAAAAGCGGAAACCCCTGCTAAAACCATCAGATCTCATGAGACTGATTCACTACCAGGAGAACAGTAAGGAGGTAACTGCCTCCATGATTAAAATTATCTCCCACCATGTCCCTCCAACAACACGTGGGAATTATGGGAGTACAATTCAAGATGAGATTTGGGTGGGGACACAGAGCCAAACCATCTCATTTTGCCCCTGGCCCCTCCAAATCTCATGTCCTCACATTTCAAAACCAATCATGCTTTCCCAGCAGCCCCCCAAAGTGTTAACCAATTCAGCATTAACCCAAAAGTCCACAGTCCAAAGTCTCATCTGAGACAAGGCAAGTCCCTTCCACCTATTAGCCTGTAAAAAAATATGGGAGTACAATTCAAGATGAGATTTGGGTGGGGACACAGAGCCAAACCATATCAGGGTCCCAGCAGATGTGATTTGTAGAAGAGTAACTGGAGGGTTTAGAGTTTCAAAATGTCAATATAACTTGAGGGAACATGATTTTTCCTCACTGAGGAAACTCTTTGTCCAGAGTAAACTTAAGCAATTGTGTTTTGTTGACTCTAAGTTTCAAGACTAATCAAGTATCTCCTGTAGTGTGGAAGGCTAACGGCTGAACTCTGTATTTTTATGGGTTAACTGAGTGTTTCCTTTTTCCTTGACAGTGTGTACCACTCAAGTGATTGTAGATGAGACAGTTGTCTCAATTAAGCTGCTGGCAAGACAAGAGTAGAATTATTTGAAGTGTAGGCAATAAAGAGGTTTAGCATTATTGAGAGATGGCTCTAGTGCTTCAAATGAACAAAACTTCAATAATAACAGCAGGAGGGCAGTGTTAAAGCTAATAATAATAGCTAGAGCACTTAGTATGCACCAGACATTGTATGAAAGCTTTGCAAGCATTATCTCACTTAATTTCCACAACAATCCATGAAGTAGGTACCATTATGCTTACGTCACAGATGAAGAGAATGAGGCTCAGAGTGGTAAAGTTCCTTGCCCAAAGTCATATGGTAAACTTCTTGGGACCACAGCAAGCAATCTGACTTCAAGATCCTAAGATCCTAAGCTCTCTCTATACAAACTCCATGAATACTCTGGAGGTTGTAGTCTCTGCTCCTGAAATAGTAGCTGCTCAAAAAATAAGAGCCAATTGAATGAATAAATGCTCTGTAGTAGGCTGTTCTTGCAGTGCTATAAAGAAACATTTGGCCAGGTGTGGTGGCTCACTCCTGTAATCCCAGCACTTTGGGAGGCTGAGGCAGGCAGATCATGAGGTCAAGAGATCAAGATCATCCTGGCCAACATGATGAAACCGTGTCTGTACTAAAAATACAAAAATTAGCTAGGCATGGTGGCATATGCCTGTAGTCCCAGCTACTCAGGAGGCTGAGGCAGGAGAATCGCTTGAACCAGGGAGTCAGAAGTTGCAGTAAGCCGAGATCGCGCCACTGCACTCCAGCCTGGTGACAGAGTGAGACTCCGTCTCAAACAAACAAACAACAAACAAAAACACCTGAGACTGGATAACTTATAAAGAAAAGAGGTTTAACTGGCTCACGACTCTGTATGCTTTACAGGAAGCATGGTGCTGGCATCTGCTCAGCTTCTGGGGAGGCCTCTAGAAGCATGCAATCATGGAAGAAGGCGAAGAGGAGGCAGGCACATCACATGGCCAGAGCAGGAGCAAGAGAGTGAGGTGCCACACACTTTTAAACAGCCAGATCTCACAAGAAGTAACTCACCATTTCAAGGACAGCACCAAAGGGATGGTGCTAAACTCTTCATGAGAAATCCACCCCCCAGGACCCAATCACCTCCCACCAGGCCCCACCTCCAATACTGGGGATTACAATTCAACATGAGATTTGGGTGGAGATAAACATACAAACGATAACATGCTCTATGGTGCCGAGTCTTGGGTCAGAGTCAGGTGGCTGCGTGCTCTGCAAGCCTGAAGGGAGGCCTGAGAGCTACATTAAGATGGCCTTTCAAACTCCTCAGAATTTTGTTTGAATTTAGAACCTTTTGAATAATTGTCACAGTAATGCCTCATCTTTGTTTTAGCAGTGTTTAAGAGGCTGAGGCGGGCAGATCACAAGCTCAGGAGTTCGAGACCAGCCTGGCCAATATGGTGAAAACCCGTCTCTACTAAAAATACAAAAATAATTAGCTGTGCGTGGTGGTACACACCTGTAATCCCAGCTACTCAGGAGGCTGAGGCAGGAGAATTGCTTGAACCTGGGAGGTGGAGGTTGCGGTGAGCTGAGATCATGCCACTGCACTCCAGCCTGGGTGACAGAGGGAGACTCTGTCTCAAAAACAAAACAAAACAAAACAAAAAAAGTAGTGGTAATTATTATGTTTACCACAGTTATTTTTTAGGAGGGGAAAAATGGTAATTCCTGAATATGCAGTGAAAGGGGTTGGTTAAATAAATTATGAAAATACATGTGACAGAATACTTAGCCATTAAAAATCCAGTTGTATAAGAATACCACAGGACATAAAAACACATTTTTGATATATTGTCCAGAGGAAAAGGCAGGTTACAAAATAGAGTATTATCCCAATAATGTACATACATTTATGCATACAAAAATATCTGGAAGAAGATACATTAATACATTAACCATAGTTATTTCCATGTGGTAAGAGTGTAGATAGTTTTAATTTTCTTCTTTGTGATTAAATTTTTTTTTCAAATTTTCTATAATAACTATATATACATTTTCTAATCAGAAAAAGCAATAATGTGATTTTTCTTTTTTTTTTTTTTTGAGACAGTTTCACTCTTGTTGCCCAGGCTGGAGTGCAATGGTGCGATTTCGGCTCACCGCAACCTCTGCCTCCCGGGTTCAAGCGATTCTCCTGCCACAGCCTCCCAAGTAGCTGGGATGATAGGCATGCACCACCATGCCTGGTAATTTTGTATTTTTAGTAGAGACAGGGTTTCTCCATGTTGGTCAGGCTGGTCTCAAACTCCCGACCTCAGGTGATCTTCCTGTCTTGACCTCCCAAAGTGCTGAGATTACAGGCGTGAGCCACTGCACCCGGCCTTATAATGTGATTTTTAAAAGGAGTTATAATCAAATTTTGATCTTCAGTTTAAAATTAAGGTATGTGTCCAGGCACAGTGGCTCATGCCTGTAATCCCAGCACTTGGGGAGGCCGAGGCAGGAGGATCACCTGAGGTCAGGAGTTCGAGACCAGCCTGGCCAACATGGTGAAACCCTGTCTGTACTAAAAATACAAATTTAGCTGGGCATGGTGGTGCATGCCTATAATCCCAGCACTTGGAAGGCTGAGGCAGGTGAATCGCTTGAACCCAGGAGGTGGAGGCTGTTGTGAGCTGAGATCAGGCCACTGCACTCCAGCCTGGTTGACACAGCGAGACTCCGTCTCAAAAAAAAAAAAAAAAAAAAAAAAAAAATTAAGTAAAATTAAGATATGAAGTTGCAACTTAATGAAAGACGCAATATAGCTGGTAAAAACACGACTAGCCAAAATATAAAGTTAAATCAGAAAAAAATTACCATACAGGGAAGAAAGAGTTTTCCTAGCCCAACACTCAAGTTCCTTTCTGTGCTGACCCTTGACATCACTATGTCACCCTAACATAAGCCACCTTATGAATCTTTCAATTCTTATCTTCTTCTCCCTCACTCCTCCTCCTTCAGCCTCCTCATATCCCTCCCTTCATGGGCCACCTCACCCCAATCCCCAGGCCTGGCTTTAACGGCTGACCTCCACACAGAAGAGGCCCGATTCCACAGCAGCCCACACCAGGCCTGACCTCTCAGAACTCTGAGGTCCTGGGAAAGGGAGCCTGACCCCGACCCTCCTTGAGAGAAGGAAGTGGCAGTGAGATGCCCTCACCAGGCCTGCTCCCAGCCTGCCTTATCCCTGGTACAGAGGCTGGGGTTTCCTGCCCGGAAGTACTAGGCCGGAACACAATGGGGGTTATCAGTCACCATCGGGGGATTAGGACCACCGGAGCCCTCCACTTAACGGTCAGGTTTCCAGGCCTTTCCTGCATGAATCTTTACTTCCGTGGAAGCTCTTGTTTTGGTCTTTTCCAAGAAGAAAACCCTTCCCCCAGCTTCCCACCCCTCCTTAACCCTGGGTCAGCACCCTTTCACTTCCCAGCCTTTCTGCCATTGGGTCTAAGTCAACTTAAATTGATAACGATAAAAGCCTGGGTAGGGAAAGTGTTTCTGCTCTTTCCAGACCTTTTTTTCTTTTAAAATTATAGGTAAAGTAGATGCATTAATTTAATTGGCCTCCATGATGAGACGAATAATTTCATCAACTGAACAAATTAACAAATGATACCTGAATTGAGATTTAAGTTCTTAAATCTAACAGTTGGCTTATTTAGAAGCCCTTAATAGAGGGTCTTTACATATTAAAAAGCAGAGGTATTAATAATTAGTTTATTTATAAGAAAAAAGTTTTTTTTAAAGCGTAACTTATATTGTAAGCTTTTATAATAAAAACGGCGGAGTTGCTTTTAAAACCTATCTCGGAAAATAATAACTACCACTTACTGAATGCTTATATGTATTAAGTAGCTTACTCATATTAGCTCACACATCTCTAAGGATCACTTATTTTATGAATGACAAAACTGGCCCTCCGAGAGGTTGAATAACTCACTGAGATCACCCAGTATGTAAATGTCAGGGCTGAATTTTGAACCCAGCCTGCGTGACCTCACAGTCTTTAGACCTTACATTATACTACTGCCTCTCAAAGTAACTGAAACAACTCACATCTACCAACATTCTCCAGTATTAGTGTAGGTATTAGACATGGGTTTACATTTGAAAGCTTGTCTCCCTCCCTAACCTACTCCAAGCACAACTTCTCAAAACTCACCACTGTTACCCAAGGACTTTAGCAGCTGTAAGCTCAGAAAACATGAAAAGATAATGGTGTTGGTTTTCACAACCCCCATGTAATTCAAAAGAAAAACTACACTAAGCCACAAAGTGTTAACAAGGTAAACAAAGGTATGGTTTTTCTAATGCATGTGTCTGTCTATGTGATGATATACATGATATGAGATACTTTTCAAACAATTTTGGGGGTATTCCTGCCTTCCTGGACCTTAAGCGCATGTTTATCTGCCTATTGGGTAATTGAGTATTGCCAACTCCCACGTCCCGAATTGGATGTGGGAAAAGAGAAAGCAAAGAAAAGGAAAAGAAAGGATGAAGGGACCAGGAGTGGTGGCATATGCCTATAGTCCTAGCTACTCAGGAGGCTGAGATGGGAGGATCCCTTGAGGCCAGGAGTTCAAGGCTGCAGTGAGCTATGATCACACCACTGTACTCCAGCCTGGGCAACAGAACAAGACCCCATCTCTATTAAAAAAAAAAAAAGGCGGGGGGTGGGGGGAAGAAGGAAGAAAAGGACATCTGCTCAGAAGTGGGGGTGGGGGTGGTGGTGGGGTTTAACATTTGTGAACTCCTGCAGGCTTCACTGACCCTTCCTGCAGGAAGGTGAGATCCTGAAGAGAGAGAACCCCTGACTGGGGTAAAGGGCATCCAGGGTCTGGGGGCACAGCCCTGCCTCCTAGTGTGAGGCCTGCTCTGACTCAGCCCGGGAGGGCAGCCAGACCTGCGCCTCCCTGTTTCCACTGATTCCACTGGGACCCATCACAGAATGACTCAGATGAGCTCTGCTGCCCTGCGAAGCCTGAGGGATGTCAGTGCGTGCTCTGGGCAAACACCCCAACAGTCAATTTAAGTTATTTAATTAATTTTTATGACATCCAGTCAGCCTGCCTGAGGGGTGAACCTCTGAGATCATGATGACACATGTGGCTGTGGCTCCTGGGATCTCTGCAGTTTCTGTGGTTTCCATGGGGCTTCAGTCCCCTGCAGGGCCACTGGCTGTGCTTTGAGGAACGCCATCCAGAACGTGGTCCATGTGAGAACATGTGAGGGACGACGGTGGGCACTTTTCAGGGAAGGATGGAGGCTCTGCAGTCGGAGGAGCCACCTTGCCACGCCCCTTGGGTGAGGTGACCTCATGCAGTGGATGCCTCTGTGGCCTCCATATGAAAGATGCAACTGTGGGTTCCTTTGGGGCGCTGGGAGAGCCATTCACCTTGGGGGAGCTTGGAGGTTTTCCAAAGGAATCCAAATTTATCTACTAAGAGCACTGAAATGTCCTGGAGGGTTCTGATGTTGGTTGGGGAGTCTTCTTCCCACGTCTTGGATAATCTGTTCAGGGGTTTGTGAAGTTTGTGGCCTAGAAGCCCTAGGGTGATTCCCTGTGTATTGGGAAGGTGCTGCTATTCAGCAAGCCCTCAAAGGTCTTATAACCTGGACAAGGGAAAGAACCATGATGAGGAAATTTGGCTTTCTCTGCTGGGACTGCTCCAACAGCGAGGAGCAGAAAGGTGGGGTAGGATGCTTAATGGTATTGACTCCCTCGGGCCTAAGGCCCACAGGTGGCTGGGAAGTGAGATCTGTGGAAGGGGCTTTTCCACAGTTACTGACACCACCAAAACTCATGCTTTCCTCCTTTATTGCAACCAATCCTCTCTCCTAGCACCCCTTTGGGAGGCAGCCCAATACCAACTTCCCCTACCTGGGGTGAGAGTAGGGTATATCCTCCCTGGGTCCGTAGGCTCAGCCCAGCCACCATCTCAAAGTTCAACCCATCCATCATTCAATACTAGGCCAAGTTCTTCCTGCTGAGAAGGAAGTCACCTCTGCTGCATCCTATACAGATGCTAATCCTTCCTAATCCCCTCCTCCTCCACTAGCACCCTAATCCACCTTCCTGTCCCACTGAGGCAGTCTCCCATTGGTCTTCCTGATGCTGCAGCCCTGTGGTCTGTTTTCAACAGAGCAGCTGTAGGTATTTACATGTAAATCAGATCGGTGTGATAATCTGCTCAAAATCCTTTGATGGCTCTTCTGGCTCAGAGAAAAAAGCCAGATTTCTTACAATAACCTATAGTAAGGGCTCTACATGATCTGGTCCAGTCTTCCATTGTACCTCCTCCGACCCCCACCCAACACACCTTACACCCCATCATCTTTTCTCTCCCCTCTCTGTCACTCAGCTGTCGCTGAGCTGGCTTTCTTACTGCTTCTAGAACACAGAGGCAGACTGCTGCCTCAAGGCGTTTTTCTACCGGGAGTGCTTTACCCCCAGATTAACCACAGGACTTGCTCCCTTAGGACTTCCCTAAAATGTCACCTTCTCAGTGAAGCCTTTCCTGATCAACTTAAAATGGAACATTCCATCCATCACCCTATTCACCTTCTCCCCATTCCTCAATATATATATGAAATTTACATATATTTGTATATACATTTTTTTCTGTAACACAAATTCTCACCTAACACATGTGTCATTTGATTGTCTCCTCTTACTGGAATGTCAGTGTCACAAGGGCTAGATTATGTTCTTTGCTCTATCCCCTACACCTAGAATAGTACTTGCACCTAGGGAGCACTCAACAAATATTTTTGTTGAATAAATTAATGAAGGAATCAATAATTTCTTCATAATAACCTTTTGAAATAAGGCATTATCTGAATTCTACAGTTTAATAAACTGAGAGTCAGGAGGTTAAAAATTAACCATATTATTTTAATTAATTTTGTATCCAACACAAATCCCTGCAATTGCATTTTTAACAGTTTTATTGAGATATAATTTGCATACCATACAATTTACCCATACAATTCAATGGTTTTTAGTACATTCACAGTTGTGTAACCATCACCACAATCTAACTTGAAAACTTTATTATCACCCCCAAAAGAAACCCTGTTCCCATCAGCAGTTGCTCCCCTCCTTCTCCCCAATCCCCCAGCCCTAGGCAACCACTAAACTACTTTCTGTCTCTATAGATTTGCCTATTCTAGACATTTCATGGAAACAGAATCATACAATGTGTGTCTTTTGTGACTTCCTTCTTTCACTTAGCATAATGTTCAAGGTTCATTCATGCTGTAGTACGTATTAAAACTTCATTTCTTTTCATGGTTGTATAATATTCCATTGTGTGGCTATATGACATTTTACCTATTCATCAGTTTATAGACATTTGGTTTTGCCTATTATTATTATTATTATTATTATTATTTTAAGACGGAGTCTGTCTCTGTCGTCCGGGCTGGAGTGCAGTGGCACTCTTGCGGCTCACTGCAAGCTCGGCCTCCCGGATTCACGCCATTCTCCTGCCTCAGCCTCCTGAGTAGCTGGGACTACAGGCGCCTGCCACCATGCCTGGCTAATTTTTTTGTATTTTTATTAGAGACAGGGTTTCACCATGTTAGCCAGGATGGTCTCGATCTCCTGACCTCGTGATCCACCCACCTCGGCCTCCCAAAGTGCTGGGATTACAGGTGTGAGCCACTGCGCCTGGCTGGTTTTGCCTATAATTAATAATGCTTTTATGAGCATTCATGTACAAGTTTTTGTGTGGATGTATGTTTTCACTTCTTTTGGGTACATACCTAGAACTGAAATTGCTGGGTCATGTGGTAATTCTATATTTGGCCTTCATAAGGAACTTCTAGATTGTTTTCCAAATTAGCTATACCAGTTTACATTTCCACCAGCAGTGTATGAGAGCTCCAGTTTGTCTGTGTTCTCACCAACACTTGTTACTACCTTTAAAAAAAAATTTTAGCCATCCAGTGGGCATAAAGTAATATCTCATTGTGGCTTTTATTTACATTTACCTAATAATTAATGATATGAAACATCTTTTCATATGCTAATTGGTTGTTTATATATCTTTGGAGAAAATATTCTGGCCTTTTACCCTGCTTTATAATTGTTATTGAATTGTAAGAGTTCTTCATACAGTCTAGAGTTCTTTATCATACATATATTTTGCAAATACA
The DNA here is from genome assembly GCF_009828535.3 of Hylobates moloch. Taxonomy (NCBI): domain Eukaryota; kingdom Metazoa; phylum Chordata; class Mammalia; order Primates; family Hylobatidae; genus Hylobates; species Hylobates moloch. The sequence continues at coordinate 134,936,080 of NW_026652280.1, forward strand.
GTCTCCTATCTGATGGCTTGTTTTTCTACTTTTTTGATAGTATCAGTGGGAAGAAAGTTTACATTTTAATGGTGTCCAATTTATCTTAGTTTTTTCACTTGTGCTGTTGCTGTTGAATCTAAGAAGACTCTTAACCTAAGGTCACAAAGATTTATTTTTATGTTTTTTTCTTTTCTTTTCTTTTCTTTTTTGAAGCAGGGTCTTGCTCTGTTGCCGAAGCTTGGGTGTAGTGGCAATCATGGCTCACCACAGCCTTAGCCTCCCAGGCTCAAACAATTTATCCTCCCACCTCCATCTCCAGAGTACCTGGAACTATAGGCACATGCCACCATACCTGACTAGTTTTTTTTTTCTTTTTAAATTTCTTGTAGCAACAGGGTCTCACTCTGTTGCCTAGGCTGGTCTCAAACTTCTGGTCTCAAGCATTCCTCTTGCCCTTGCCTCCAAAAGTGCTGGGATTGCACCTGGCCCTTTTTATTCTAAGTGTTACATAGTATAGGTTTATCTCTTTCACTTAGTTCTATAATCCATTTTGAGCTAATTCTTGTGTATCAAGATCATCTAATTTGTTTTAAATTTATTTTTTTTGGTTGTTGTTTTAGAGACGGGGTATCATAACTCACTGCAGCCTCTACCTTCTGGGCTCAAGCAATCCTCCTGTCTTGGCCTCCCAAAGTGCTGAGATTACAGGCATAAACCACCACACCAGGACTAGTTTTTGTTTTTATGTTGTTGATATGGTATATTACATAAATTGATTCTCTGATGTTAGACCAACCTTGCATTTCTAGGATAAATCCCATTTGGTCATGGTATATAATCTTCTTTATAAATTACTGGATTTGATTTGTTAGTATTTTACTGAGGATTTTTGTGTCTATATTCATAAGAGATATTGGTCTGTAGTTTTCTTCTGATGTCTTTGTCTGGTGCGGTATCAGGGTAATGCTGGCTTTATATAATATATTTGGGAGTATTCTCTCCTATTTTCTTTCTTTCTTTTTTTTTTTTTTTTTTTAATTTTTTGAGATGGAGTCTCACTCTGTCGCCCAGGCTGGAGTGCAGTGGCGCGATCTGCGTTCACTGCAAGCTCCGCCTCCCGGGTTCACACCATTCTCCTGCCTCTGCCTCCTGAGTAACTGGGACTACAGGCGCCCGCCACCACGCCCGTCTAATTTTTTGTATTTTTAGTGGAGACGGGGTTTCACCGTGTTAGCCAGGATGGTCTGGATCTCCTGATACTGTGATCCGCCCTCCTCAGCCTCCCAAAGTGCTGGGATTGCAGGCGTGAGCCACCGCGCCCAGCCTGAGAATCAGGAAATTTTTTTAGGAGAAGTTTTAAAATTACTAATTTAGTCTCTTTACTTGTTATAGGTCTTGTCTCACGTGTCCCTGTGAAGAGACCCCCAAACAGGCTTTGTGTGAGCAACATGGTTGTTTATTTCACCTGGGTGCAGGCAGGCTGAGTCCGAAAGGAGAGTCAGCAAGGGTGGTGGGATTATCATCAGTTCTTACAGGTTTTGGGATAGGCGGTGGAGTTAGGAGCAATGTTTTACCGGCATGGGGTGGATCTCACAAAGTACATTCTCAAGGATGGGGAGAATTAACAAAGAACCTTCTTAAGCGTGGGGGAGATTACAAAATACATTGATCAGTTAGGGTGGGGCAGAAACAAATCACAATGGTGGAATGTCATCAGGGCTATTTTCACTTCTTCTGTGGGTCTTCAGTTGCTTCAGGCCATCTGGATGTATGCGTGCAGGTCACAGGGGATAGGATGGCTTAGCTTGGGCTCAGAGGCCTGACAGGTCTATTCAGATTTTCTACTTCTTCCTGAGTCTGTTTCTGTAGTATGTGTCTTTCTGGAAATTTGTCCATTTCATCTAAGTTGTCTATTTTGTTGACATACAATTGTTTATAATATTATGTTATAATCCCTTTTATTTCTCTAAGATCAGCAGTGATGTCCCGCTTTCGTTCCTGATTTTAGCTGCAATTGCATTTTAATGCAAAGGTAGTATGTGACTATGGAGACTTGAGACATTTTTATTCAGGAAAACAAGTGTCTGGAAATTAGTAAGATTTTAAAGGGAGTAATATAAACTATGGAACCAGCAGTATTTTAATGAAAGGTAGTTCCAGCAGTGCTGGGCCCAGCTCCTAAGAACTGTCTTGAAGATCTGGAAAGTCAGGGAGAGTATCTCTTTGTATTGTGATTGTACCATTGGAGTCCTATGGTATTACCAGAAAAGGCATGTCTCAGCACATAGAGCAGCTGGGAGTTATCTGGTACCAAATGAAAACATTTTTATGGGCAGAAATAATTTGAAAAGGAGGTTAAAGTTGTCATTAAATTAGCCACCCTTATTCATTTCTATGATAAGATCATAAAGGGCAGAGTTCACCTAACTCCTTGTTGGTTTCTTGAATGGTTTTCGGAAAGGCAGTTTAGAAGAAAGGGAAAAATCATAGGATTTTTAAATTCACACAAACCATGTGGCACAAGCAAATTTTTTAGTTATTAAATGTTTAGCTAGGGGATTAATAAGCCATTAATGGGCTAGAATGTTTAGGAGAATGGTGACATAGGTCTAAAGATTGTTACTGACTTGGGGATATTCTAGTGCATTCAGACTTTAGTTGAGGTTGAATGTATTTCCTATTTTCCTTATAATTGCACAAATTAACTTTTTTTAATATGAGAAAATTAGGTCCTAAATGCAACATGCCATGCTAAGCCCTATCATAATACTAAAAAATCAAAGGTCATTCTTCCCACTGAGTTTAAGGAAAAAAAAAAAGTAAAAAACAAAACAAGACAAAACAATACAAAACCAAATGTGAGTCCCACGAAAGCAGGGACTTTGGTTATCTTATTTCACAGTTTTGTCCCAAGCATAGTGCTGTAAACCATGAGGACCCCCAATGGTGAATAAGTGAATGATTAATAGTAGCTGCCTGTCACTAGGCTTCACTGTAAATAATAATAATGAAAACCTCCTTTTTGTTGAAGAGATATCACAGTTCAAAGGCAAAAAACCCTCTCCCTGCAACTTTCAAAGTGCAGCTATAAAATTCTCCTGAAGAAGTGGTCCCCTGAGTGATAAAGCGTCCCAACTCGAAGTTTCAAAACTCAGCCTGTCGGGCATATCAGAATCTTAAAACAATCATGTTTAAAAACACTGTTGTTGTAAGGATTTTCTTTGATTTAAATGTTGTTTCTCTTGGAAAAGTCTTGTTTTTCTAAGCAAGTTAGATGGTTGAACTGGGCATACGGGGAAAAGAGAAAATGAAAGACGTTTTAAAAAAGGAGAATATGGTTACTTTTTTGTAGGAGTCTCTACTGACTTTTTGATACCTCACATTTAACTTCACCAATAAATGCTTTTTTATCCAAAAATAGATTGAAATACAATCTTATGTCAAGAATTTTCCTGAGACTAGCTAATCATAACCTTTCTTATGGGGTTATGAGTAGTTAATGCTCTAATGTATGTAAAGTACCTGAATACACAAGACAGTCATTCACTGCAGCTTCTGTCCTTATTTAACCTTTTGATATTTTCTTCACTGTGGATTTTCTAAAAGTAATTTTGATTCATTAAAGGATTGCATTAAAATGTTATTTATCTTGATTACTGAACGTTTTGGCTCCCCCTAAATTTTGTGCCTGAAGCCAGTCCCCCCTTTGCCTCACCTTAACCCCAGCCCTGGTGGATAACTCAGTGATCTGGAGATGATTTAACAAGGTTGTGCAGTGTGTACCAGGCCTAATCCTCCTTATACTGAAAACTGTTGGCCTTGTGGAGAAGCAGTGTCATCACAGTTATTTGGTGATAATGAACACAGCTCTGCCTAGCCACTCTTGATTGAACTGGGTTGATCACCTGATCCAAAGACATCCAGTCCATGGACTGCCCAGTGATCATTTTTATGCCTGGGCTTACAATGGTGAGGCAGGCTAATCAGATTCTTTTCTGATGGAAAGGGTCTAATGACTTTAAATATGGAAATTGAATAGAAGTATTTACAAGTGAAATGAAATGATTTCTGGGATTTGCTTTAAAATACAAAAAAAAAAAAAGAGAGAGGTAAACAGAAGTTTATTTTTATTTAAAAAAACCTTTTATTTTAGATTCAGGGGTACATGTGCAGTTTGTTATATGGGTAAACTTGTGTCATGGGTGTTTGTTTGTTGTACAGATTATTTAGTCACCCAGGTACTAAACCTAGTACTCAATAGTTACTTCTTCCTTCTCCTCTCCCTCCTCCCACCCTTCATTCTTAGGTAGGCCCCAGTGTGTGTTGTTCCACATGTCCCTGTGTTCTCATCATTTAGCTCCCACTTATAAGTGAAAACACACAGTATTTGGTTTTCTGTTCCTGCATTAGTTTGCTAAGGATAATGGCCTCCAGCTCCGTCCGTGTTCCTGCAAAGCATATGATCTTTTTCTTTCTTATGGTTGCATGATATTCCATGATGTATATATACCACATTTTCTTTATCCAGTCTACCATTGGTGGGCATTTACGTTGATTCCACATCTTGGCTATTGTGAATAGTGCTGCAGTGAACATGCACATTCATGTGTCTTTATGATGGAACGACTTATATTCCTTTGGGTATATACCCAGTAATGGGATTGCTGGGTTGAATGGTAGTTCTGTTTTTAGCAGTATGAGGAATCACCACACTGCTTTCCACAGTAGTTGGACTAATTTACACTCCTAACAGTGTATATAAGTCTTCCCTTTTCTCCACAACCTCGCCAGCATCTATTATTTTTTGACTTTTTACTAATAGCCATTCTGATTGGTGTGAGATGGTATCTCATTGTGGTTTTGATTTGCATTTCTCTAATGGTCAGTGATATTGAGCTTCTCTTCATATGCTTTTTGGCCTTATGTATGTCTTCTTCTGTTCATGTCCTTTGCCAACTTTTTAGTGGTTTTTTTTCTTATAAATTTGCACAGGTGTTTTATAGATGCTGGATATTAGACCTTTACCAGATGCATAGTTTGACAGAAGTTTAGAAGAAAAGTATTAGTAATTAGAAGTCAGGTGATGGGTATGTGGGGCTTTAGTATTCTACTGTAATGTGTATGTGTTGTGTGTTAAATTCTATAATTAAAACATTTATTTTTAAATTGCAGCTTTTCTAAAACTAGACCAATGAACACTGAAGGCAAAAGCCAAATCTCTATATCAAGAGTTGCCATTAGGCTGGGGCCTGAGTGGCCCTCACAAGCCACAGGCATTCCAAAGTTAGAGGGATTTGAAAGAATGGGTAAGCAGAGAAAGCTGGTCAGTTAGGGAGGAGAACGGAGCGGTCATTGCCAGAGATAGGTAGATGCCCAGAGAGAGTGGCCTCTGCTAGTTGCAGATTTCCCATGGGGCCCAGCCATACTATGGCACCTGTCCTTGAATTCCTATGCCATTTCTGATCCCCCTTTGCCTCATGTTTATCTTTAAAAATTGATTCCCCCTTTCTTTAGCTAATTTGAGTCAAGCCTCTGTTCCTCTATATCAAAATAGCCATCTTCAAAACAAAGGATTATTTGTATCTGTTACGGTTGGGATCTGCCCAGGTAGAGTGGTCTTATCAATCTTGGAATCAAATGATGATCAGTGTCTTGTGGAGATAAGGAGAGAGAGAGACTCTTGTAAGGAGCCAGAATGTCAAGTGATCAAAGTCAATTCAATCTGCCCTCCAGGTACAAATGTACCAGGAGAGAGTTAAGAGCACTTTTCCTGAGAGATCTTGACAGTGAACAGGCAGAACTAATAGGCAGTTTGCCATGGTAGTTTCCTGGGACCACAATGATCTAAGAAGTACACGTGGTCACTGAACTGCCAAGTTGAACTACAGGCCCTGTGTGCTAGGCCAATCTTCTCGCCTGAGGGGTCTTACATCTTGAATGCTATGAATGCAAGGTAATCTCCCATTTGGATAAGGATGAAAGGCTTAGAGGATGTCCCCTTTGCCCTTCAATTGACCACAAAGAATAAAGGGTTTCTAGGCAGGATGAAAGAAGTAATCCAGGAAAGAAGCCAGGAAAATGATTCCAAAGGGGAGTATCAAGAAACTAGTTATTGGAGGGAATTAGCTCAGAGGTGAAATAGGCAGAACTTGGTGCCCATGGTAGGACAGTCTCTGTAGAATAAGTCTGGATCATGTGAATGCATCAAGGGTGCCAAAGGGAGGGGTGCCAACTCTGCAGCCTTGGCGTGGGAGATCTTGCTAGAAATAGAAGTTGTAAATCTAATTCAGGGAAATCTGAATTGGGAAAGAAAATATACTTGTCCTGAAGAGCTGAGAGGAGGGGGAATGGTCCACTTTGCTCTTTTAGGAAAATGAGGTGGTGCCATGTACTTCCTGGGTCAAGGAAGGTCATGCACTCATAAAACAACGAAAAGACAGACAAAAGTGAATATAGTGTTTGTAAGTTTAAAGAAGAAAATAATAATCACCATGCCCCAACATGCAAAATCACCAGAAACAATTTAGTGAATTTTTTTTTTAGTTTTTTTCTATGCATTTACATAGTTGAGATAATATATGCTGATTTGTAAGTGCCATTTATATTCATAGGTCAAATAATTTAGGAAGAGGCACTTAATGATATGTAAAGTCAGTCCGTAAGTGATTTATTGTCTTTCATCATTAAAAAAATATTTCAGTGAGTTAGGTCATTTAACATGAGACTTAAAGATGCATAAAAGCCATTTCTCAAGTTCTTTAGCAATGAAAAAGTTCATTTATGTCATTCTACGCAATACTCCTTTTGTGGAGAGGGAGAGAAAAGAACAGTTGTTTAGTAATTTTCTTGGCACAGGATCTTCACTAAGCTTAGCCAATGTTAGAAAAATCTGGACAAGAACAGCACCAGTTACTGTTATAAGTGACCATCATATCAGGCAAGAGATTCCATATGAACTGTGGGTTAAAGGATATGGCTCAAGAAATGTTTCTTGACACTGAAAGAAAGGTGGAAACAGTGGACTCTACTGCTTAGACTCTAGCGAGTGGAGGAATAGCTAAGTTAACACTGCAGCACTGTGTCACTTAGGATGCTTTTGGCTGTAAATGACAGAAAATTTGGACTCATTTGTATTAAATAATAAATACATCTAGTGTCCCACTGCAGATCCAGGTTTGGTTAATTTAGCTAATCAACAATTTCAGCAAGGACCCAGGTTCTTTTCATCTTCTAGCTTTGCCATCCTAGATATATTGGAGTGGTCCTCAAGCCAGCTCCCTTCATGGCTGTGAGATGATTGCAGCAGTTCCTGGACATGGCAGTGACAAGAGAAGATGAGCCTGTCTCCTGCTAGGTGTCTCTAGTTAAGAGTGAGAAAAATTTTCCCGTAAGTCTCCCCTACAGGCTTTCATCATGTCTTATTGGCTGGGGTTATGTCACATGTGCATACCTAAACCAATCACAGACCAGCAGGTAGACTGGTCACAGTCCACTTGGTGTCTGGGTGTGAGGCTACCTTCCTTTGAAGCCCATAGTTATGTAAGGCCATGGAGATGAATAAAATTGGGGTTGTGGTGGAAAAGAGGAAGGAGGGAAGCATGTTAGCAAGCAACAATGTTTCTCACGAGGGGTAAGCTTAGTCTCTGAGTACACAATGTCCCAGATATCACAGTCTACTGAATTCCAGAACGTGATTCCAAACTGAAGGAGTTCCTGCTCTTCTGCATGAAGGTGCATGTTGTGTGTGCACCTGTGCGTGTGTTGTTGATTTTGATTCTTTTATCAGTTGGTTATTGTATGTCTTCCAATAATGTTTTCGAGAAGAGACCATAGACCAATCTGTTTTCTGAGTCCTTGCCTATCTGAGCATGTCTTTCTGTTGCCTTCATTAATCAGTGACAACGTGGTTAGATAGAAAATTGAGATTCACAATCGTTTTCCATCAAAAGTTTGTAGATTTGGCTCCATTGTTTTCTGGCAGTTAGCATTGCAGAGAAATCAGAGATTAGATTACTTTCTGCTCCTTTGTAAATAGCTTATTATTAACTTTTCAACCTGAGTACCTGAAGGATTCTTTTCTTCTTTCAATCTAAAAACGTGCTCAGGTTGGGAGGCTGAGGCGGGCAGACTACCTGAGGTCAGGAGTTCGAGACCAGCTGGGCCAACATGGCGAAACCCCATCTCTACTAAAAATACAAAAATTAGCTGGGTGTGATGGCTGGCACCTGTAATCCCAGCTACTCAAGAGGCTGAGGCAGGGAGAATTGCTTGAACCCGGGAGGCGGAGGTTGCAGTGAGCCCTGATCTCACCACTGCACTCCAGCCTGGGTGACAGAGCGATACTCCATCTCAAAAAAAAAAGGTCATTTTGAATCATGTTCTCTGTCTTCTGTGTCTACCATCTTCTCACACACCATTTAGATTTCCTTGTTCTTTACACTATAGAACATCTCAAGTGTGATCTCCAGAATACTAATTTACTTTTCTGAAAGGCTAATGACACTCTTTCTTCATCTGAATGTGTAATTTATATTATTTAATACGTGTATTATATTTTAGTTAATATTTATTAATATTCTTATTAACCTCACCTATCTCTTGTTGCTCTTCATCTTACTTCATGTCTTTGCAACCAGTTCTTTTCTTTCTTTGTGACTATTTGTACCTCTTTCACAGAAGTTCCTTCCATGCTTCTGAGGATATTACACAGTTTTCTAAAATATGTTCTGGTTCCCCTGCAGGAGATCATTTTCAGAGGAAGGTTTTTCATCTTGTCTTCTGCATAATTGCATTTGTGCTCCCAATGCCAGCTTTCTTTTTCTTTTTTGTTTTTTTTTTTTTTTTCTGATTACTCATGTTTGAACGAGAAGAGAATGAGCTAGTCTCGGATTCACCCACAGACAGGGTGTGTAGATTTTATTTGGTTCTGTTGATTGGACACTTGGGTAATGATTGAATTTTCTCAGCTCTACAGCTGGAGAGCAGGTTGATGATAATGGATCTTGGCCCAATTTCGAGAATTTAGCTAACATTCCTATAATATGGCTCTGCTGTGCTGAATTCCTACCCCATTGTCTGATTCTGTGATACCCTTCTATCCCCAGCTGTAGCATTTTATCTCTGGTGATTATTCCTAACAGAACGCAATGTATCCAGCACTCCCAGTCTGATACACTTCCAAGAATTGTTCTCCAAGTGGATGGCAAAAGATGGGGCTGATGAAAAATATTTATATGAACTCAAAATGTAACACCATTATTGCAAAGGGATGGCCACCAGGTTTCTTGTGGTGTAGACTCCAGCTCTCTATGTAGGGGAGTAGAGCAGCTAGGAGGAGCAAAACCTCTTCCCACCTTCTTTTCCATGGTTAGGGAGCTTCTGTTTCTTGAGAAAAAGGCCAGGCTGATAGCCAGTTGTTTTTTTTTTTCCACCCTTCTAGATTTTGCCAAGTGGCTTTCTGTTAGTCTTAGCTTTTGATGGTAGATGAGGTTTTTAATCTTTCTGTGCTTCATAGGTACTTCAGAAGAAATTTAGGCATGTTTCTACCTGGGCAGTTAGCCAAGTCCCATTTAAAATCAGAAATGGGCTGGGCATGGTGGCTTACGCCTGTAATCCCAGAAGGTGGGTGAATCGCTTGAGCCCAGGAGTTCGAGACCAGCCTGGGCAACATGGCGAAACCCTAGCTCTACAAAAAAATTAAAATAAAAATTGCTGGGCGTAGTGGTCAATGCCTGTAGTCCCAGCTACTCAGGAGGCTGAGGTGGGAGGATCACTTGAGCCTGGGAGTTCTAGGCTGCAGTGAGCCATGATCATGCCACTGCACTCCAGCCTAGGTAACAGAATGAGACCCTGTCTCAAAAAAAAAAAAAAAAATCAGAAATGAAAATTAGTAGTTTTATAGATGGTCCAAACTGGATACACATCAATAATGTATCTGGCTGCTTAAAAAGAAAAAGTCTATCTGGATATACAAGGTGGGCAATATTCTCATTGCCTTCTGAGTGGTTTAAGTTACAAGGCGCTTTGGATCCATTTATGGCCCTTATTATTAACACAAATTTCAAAAGGGTCTTATTTGATGAATAAGAGCAAGTTCAAAGATGGGTAAACAGGATACGAACAGTGTGTATCATATTGAGGCAGTGAAGGTAGTTAATTTTGAAAAAGGTGGTTGTATGGAAAAGGGATTATATTTATTCTGATTTGTTCCAGAGAGCAGAGCAAGGATCACTTGGAGTAAGTTATAAAAAGGTAGGTTTGGCTTAACATTAGGTGATTGGCAGTGGAGTGGACACCTCATAGAAGGCAGTGATCTGTCTGGCTCCAGAAGAGACTGTGAAGATCCTGGCTGATAACCCATCAAGGAGGCTGTGCGAAAAATTCTGATACAGGGCGGAAAGTGGGTAATCCTGTGATCCATATTTTAATGAGCTTAGTTTCAGAGTTTTGCCCTTGGGGTTTCTGCCTCTTAGGTCAGATGAGTGACTTCCCTTTCAAGGAAAGCATGGAGCTGTGAGAACTCAGCTGCTCCAAATATTGGGCTAGATTCACACAAAGGAGGACCTAGGCAAAGCAAGTTCCACTTTCCCCTTTGCTCTGTAGCTCCCAACTCACAGTAGCAAAGGCTACTTTCTGCTAGACCATGACCAAGCTTCTGTCAGGAAAAGTGGGGAGTGGACACAAACAGATGGTTTGTATGTCATCTCACTATAGTCTCCACTATAGCCCTGGGAGGTTGCTTTCCAGCCAAAGAATCTGAGACTAAATGTGGCCAGACAACTTGCCAAGAACAAGAAGATATTCATTTGTGGAGCCCGTGAAGGTTCCAGAATTTTGATGTAAGAACAGCTTAGGGGCAACACATGGGTTTTATGAGTACCTGGAGATGGATGATGAAGTTGTATTTGCAGAGTATTTTCTAAAGATGCACTTATTCACATTTTATATTGTTGACAAATACAATGCAATTTTTATTTTGTATTTGGGGTGGCTTGCAGGGCAGACAGAGCTGGGGATAGAGCCCCTCCATACCACCTCCAGCCACTCCTTGGCATCATAAGGTTGAGTCAAAATTTGGACCCTGTTCTGATTTCAAATCTCAGTCTGACCTCATAATGAGCAGAAAGACCTCTGAAAATGTTACTGGGGATTTTTTTTGTTTTGTTTTCTTTTTGTGCTTCATTTAAACTAATGTAATTAAATTAGACAGGAGAAAGCAGACCGCATGGTTTAGCCTATTTTCCTGAAGACTTCCCCAAATACAGAAAATCCGCTTGGAGGCTGGCCCGTCTTCACTCCTGCTCTGAGCTGGCTCTAGCCCTCTGCTGGCCGTTTCCCCCGACCTGCAGGTGCTGCTGCTTATTGCAACACAGGCAGGAGGGACACCTGCTGCTTCCCAGTGGGGACGCTGCAGTCAGTCTGGTTCAAGGCTGGAACTATTTTTTTCTTTCTTCTTACAAATAAAAATACCTCTTCTGTTTGTCCTATTGGACTTTACCGTCCCAGATGTGTCAGAAATTGGTTCTTGCAAAGCAGCCCAACCAAGGGGCTCTTCCACTGCATTACATAATGGCAGGGTTCACGTCACTTTTCCATTGGTTTTGGACTGTGCTGCATAGTCCTTTGGGGGATGTTCTGAAGTTCAGGCTCCTTCAGAGCCAGGAGGGGAAAACCCAACAGCAAAACAAGTGGAAAGAAAGACAATATCGGTCACATGGCCTCGGGTGTTTGAAATGCCTGCCCATAGTTGTCTCTTGTTTCTGAAAGGTTGTGAATGATCTTATTAATGCTAGGTCTAATGTTTTTTTCCTCTACGTCAATCCTCCTTCCCCCATCTTTGATAGTTAATTTCTACTCAAGGCTGCTCCTCCCTTGACTTCAGAACAGTGCACCTTTGGAGTTCTTCTATTTCCCTAATTGCCCCCTCTTATTTCCTTAGCGGAATATCTTGCTTGTCTATCCTCTTTGCCATACTATTCACCTTCAACCTGGCATTCTTCAAGAGTTCTTATTGTAGGCTGACCTTCAGTCACAAGTAGATTCAAAAATGATAATGGCCCAACCACAAAAGAAGTCTATTTCTCAATCATGTATTAGTCCACAGTGGTTTTCCCATTTGCGGGTGGCTTTCTTACTCAGGAAACGTTCCTTACTCAGAATCCATAACTTAGAATCCATTCTATGGCTCCACCATCCCCCTAGACTCTAAGGCCTCCTTGTTACCTGCATCCAGGAGAAAAAGAGAATAGGGAAAGCACATCTGCTTTAATACTCTGGCCTAGAAGTGACACACATCACTTCTGCTCATTCTCCATAGAAAAGAACTAGTCACATGGTCACTTCTAGACACCAGAGGAGCTGGAAAATATAGTTTATGGCTGGGGACCCCCTTCCCGAGTAACAACTCTATTTTATTGTAAGGGAAATGGATTTGGAAGTGCAGTTAGCCAGCTCTGCCATGGCCCTTGAGTTTTCTCACAAGACTACGGCTCTTGGTGAGCTCATCCATTCTTGTAGTTTTTATCTTTACCTCGGCATTAATGACTCCTACATTTCTGTTTCTAGTATCAACATCACACTAATGTCTAGTCTTGTATCTCCAGCTGCCTCCTAAATATCAACTTCTCTCTCTTCAAACTCAACATCTTTCCTCATCCAGAATGGGCTGTTATACTTGTCTTCCCCATTTCTGGCAGTGAATCACTATTCATCTGACATCATCTAGAATTCTCCCCATGCTGGGTGCGGTGGCTGATGCCTGTAATCCTAGCACTTTGGGAGGCTGAGGCCAGAGGATCACTTGAGCCCAGAAATTTGAGATCAGCCTGGGCAACAGAGTGAGATCTGGTCACTACAAATAATTTAAAAATTAGCTGGGTGTGGTGGTGCACACTTGTGGTCCCAGCTACTCAGGAGGCTGGGGTGGGAGGATCACCTGAGCCCAGGAGGCAGAGGTTGCAGTGAGCAGTGATCACACCACTGCGCTCCAGCCTGGGTGACAGAGTGAGGCCCTGGGTGACAGAGTGAGGCCCTGTCTCAAAAAAAAAAAAAAAAAAAATAGAAATTGCTTCTAGGCCACATATCCAGTGCATTTCTGGAGCCTCACTAATTTATTTCTTTTCCTGACTCCACTCTCCCTCTTCTCTGATCTATATAGAATGCTTTTGACAGACTAATCTTCCTAGAACACTTGTATTATATCACTGCCAAGAAATTGTCCTTAAGAACCTACAATCTTTGTTGCCATTTTGGAAATGTGAAATAGTTTTAAATAGTAACAACCTATACATAAGACAGCTTGTTAGGCAAAACAGTAATTTTTTAATCTTAAGAGTAAGTCTAGGTCAATGTGATGAGCTGTAATAAGCAACAGACAGGCCAGGCACAGTGGCTCACGCCTGTAATCCCAGCACTTTGGGAGGCCGAGGCGGGCGGATCACGAGGTCAGGAGATTGAGACCAGCCTGGCCAACATGGTGAAACCCCGCCTCTACTAAAAATACAAAAATTAGCTGGGTGTGGTGGCACGTGCCTGAAATCCCAGCTACTCGGGAAGCTGAGGCAGGAGAATCACTTGAACCAGGGAGTCAGAGGTTGCAGTGAGCCAAGATTGCACCAAAGCAGTCCAGCCTCAAAAAAAAAAAAAAAAAAAAAAAAAAAAGTGACAGACAAGGGAGTGAGGAATCATCTTTTTTTTTTTTTTTTTTTTTTTTTTTAGTTTGTGCAGTGGCGCGATCTCGGCTCACTGCAAGCTCCGCTTCCCGGGTTCACGCCATTCTCCTGCCTCAGTCTCCCTAGTAGCTGGGACTACAGGTGCCTGCCACCGTGCCCGGCTAATTTTTTTTGTATTTTTAGTAGAGATGGGGTTTCACCGTGGTCTCGATCTCCTGACCTCGTGATCCACCTGCCTCGGCCTCCCAAAGTGCTGAGATTACAGGCTTGAGCCACTGGGCCGGGCCAAGGAATCATCATTTTAGCCTACCCTCTACTTCTAACCAAATCTGTGAGCCTCAGTTGTTTATTTTGTAAAATGAAGAAGGTAGCATCATTCCTGTGTGAAATCTGTGGGCTAGAACAGGACATCTCTTTTGGTTCCTTCCAGTTCTAAGGATGATGATTTTAAAATGCAAACTCTAAGATGGGAGGATTGCTTGAGGACAGGAGTTGGAGACCCCATCTCCACAAAAAATAAAAAAAAAAATTAGTCAGATGTTGTGGCATGCGCCTGTAGTCCCAGCTTCTCAGGAAGCTGAAGCGGTAGGATCGCTTGAGCCCTGGAGTTTGAAGTTACAGTGAGCTGTGTTGGTGCCACTACACTCCAGCCTGGGCAACAGAGTGACATCCTCTATGTAAAAAAAAAAACCAAAAAACAAAAAAAAAAAACCTCCCCTGCCTATTTTTTAAGACCCTCCATAATTTAATCCCCCCTCACCAACCTGGGCATTTAACCCCCCTAATGCTTGCTTCTCTCCATCAAGTTATTTTCTCTCTGCATCTTCGATGAGGCTAAGCATCATCTGACCCTGTGCTTATGCTGCTCCCTTCCTCTCTGCCTATCTAAGCCCCATGGGGACTGGTAAGGGGCAGCCTGAGCTACCTTGGAGAATTTGAAGTATTTTGAATGACATTGCCACTCACCTGGTTCTGCCACATAGAAGCCCAGTGACCTCAGTAATGTGGAGATGACACAGAGCCCCTCAGTGGGGCAGACGTGAAGATTAAGCAAGATAACACTTGTAAATATTGCTTTGTAAAATGCCATCACCACATCATTTAGTCCTATAATTACTTCATGAATTATTATTATTATTATTTTTTTTGAGACAGTCTCGCTGTCTCTCTCTGTCACCCAGGCTGGAGTGCAGTGACAGGATCGTGGCTCACTGCAAGCTCCGCCTCCTGGGTTCACGTCATTCTCCTGCCTCAGCCTCCTGAGGAGCTGGGACTACAGGCGCCCGCCACCACGCCCGGCTAATTTTTGTTTGTATTTTTTAGTACAGACGGGGTTTCACCGTGTTAGCCAGGATGGTCTCGATCTCCTGACCTCGTGATCCGCCCGCCTCGGCCTCCCAAAGTGCTGGGATTACAGGCGTGAGCCACCGCGCTCGGCCAATGAGTTACAATAGTTTTGTTTCCCCAGTTAGCTGGCTGGCTGGATTAATTGGTAATTGATTGAGTCAGTCAACAATCTTCACATAAGGTAAAGAATCATTTGAAGTTGCTGATGTTTGACTGCTTTTGATCTATTAAAAAAAACCCCCAGCAATTTGCATGCAAAGCCATGTAAAGTACTGTAAAAATACTTGCCATTCTTTTCACTCAGCTTGATCAACTCCTCCAAGGCAGAGGAAGCTAAGGTCTGAGAGTGAGAGTTTAAATCACCTCACTGATGGGAGGTAATGGCCACATTTTCTTTCAGCAGTATTTGCAGTGATTTGAGGGGAAAAGCTACACCCAGAGGCCAGAGGAGTGGCACATTCTAAACAACGACCACACCCTTTGGGAAGGCTAGTCCCTGGGGGATGGGAGTGACAGAGCAGCATGTGGCTCCTAGCTGGTATGAGGCACTGACGAGTTGGAAATCCATCTGTATCTGAGACTGTGATTTCATCTGCATCACCCAGAAGACTCCTAGTACTTAGAAGGATAGATCTGAGACTAAGGTTTTGGGCCTCCTTACTTCGACTTTCTTTTTTTTTTTTTTTCTTTTGAGATGGAGTTTCACTCTTGTCGCCCAGGCTGGAGTGCGGTGGTGCGATCTTGGCTCATTGCAACCTCTGCCTCATGGGTTCAAGTGATTCTCCTGCCTCAGTCTCCCAAGTAGCTGGGGCTACAGGTGCATGCCACCATACTGGGCTAATTTTTTTGTATTTTTAGTAGAGATGTGGTTTCAGTACGTTGGCCAGGCTGGTCTCAAACTCCTGACCTCAAGTGATCCTCCTGCCTTGGCCTCCCAAAGTGCTGCTGGGATTACAGGTGTGAGCCACCGTGCCTGGCCTCTTTTTTTGTCTGTTTTTTTTTTTTTTTTAAGATGATCTTGCTCTCTTGCCCAGGCTGGAGTGCAGTGGCATCATCATGGCTCACTGCAAACTTGATCTTCCATGCTCAAGTGATCCTCCTACCTCAGCCTTCTGAGTAGCTGGGACTACCAGTGTGTGCCACCAGGCCCAGCTAATTTTTTATTTTTCGCAGAGGCGGAGTCTCACTATGTTGCTCAGGCTGGGCTTAAACTCCTGGGCTCAAGCCATCCGCCTGCCTCCCCCTCCCAAAATGCTGGGATTACAGGTGTGAGTCGTTGCACCTGCCCTCAAGTTTTCACAAGGGAACTAGAGACAAGCCCTTTATTTAGCCAAGAGTTTAGAAATCCAGGTATTTTCACTAGTTCCATAGAATTTAGTCCTTGTCTGAACTGTGCCACTGTGCAGCACGTGGAGGGTTTTGTGGGGAGAGAGAATGTGAGTTTTGACATCAAACAGATCTGGTTTAAAATCCTATCTCTGCCCTTTACCAGATATGTAATCTTGGGGAAATTACTTAGTTTCTTCAATTCTCAATTTTACCATCTGAACAATGGGATTAAAAAAACGCTAGAATTTTCATGAATACTAAATGAGATAATATTGGAAAAATGGCTGGTATATTATCTGACACATAGTAAGCCCCCAAGTGGTAGCTATTATTGTTATTCTAATATTATGCTAAAATATGAGGGTGAGCAGACTAGGTCATAATATTTATATGTGAGTTTTTCAAATCAGGGAAGCTTTACTTGATGATCCTGGTGACTTTGCTCTAGGCCAGGCTGTTCAACACAGTTGCACACCAGGGCGGTGGTGCTTGTCGGAGTTCAGCTCCCCTTGTGAGGTGCTGCATGGCTCCAGTGTAGCCTGATTCAGCAACACGGGGCTTCTATTAAGCACACAGCCCCCTTATTACTCAATCATGTCTTCTGTTAAGCACACAGCCCCCTTATTACTGAGTCATGTCCTTCATTCCGGACTGGGTCTGGAATGTCCTCCTCAGACAGGGTTTAACTCATGGAAAAGTCAACCGATGTCTCTATAATGTGCTGCATGGACCACGAATCACAAGGTTGGGACATCCTAGTTTCTACTGACCAGCTCCATCAAGCCAGAGGAGCACCAGCTTGGCCCCTTTATGCACACTGTGGAACAGTTACTTGGGCTCCAGAGGGAGTCTGGCGGTTCCATGTTCCCTGTTTCCTTCCATCTTCATTTCTGCATTGTGAGAGGGCAGTGGGTCTGGCTGAGAAGGGGGTACAAAGCTGGGAGGGTAGGCGGGGAGCTTGGCCCAGGCTGACCTCCCTTGCCTTTGTAAGGGCTCTGGGAGGAAGTTCTGTTGGGCCCCAGTTGCTCTCCTCCCTCCTTGCCCCCATCCACACTGGAAGGTGCCTTTCAGAGGGGCTTAGTTTAATGAGTGCCTGGGCTGAACCTCTCCTGACTGCCCCCACTCCTGTGGTCACTAACAACAGCACACTGGGGAGTGGGCGGAACTCCGAAACCAAGCCCATCTGTTTTGTCTCTTTAGATTCAAGACAGATGTTCCCACAATCTGGCGACAAAACTGCAGTCCTTGGAGAGACTGTGGGTGCCCTGATTGTGGGGGTGGGGATAGGGGGTCTTGTGATGTGCAGTGACAGCGAGGTGGCGGACTTCTCCAGCTTCCTTGCAAAGCCCTGGGGAGTCAGGGCAGGCCCTGCTGGAATCCTGCAACAGGCGCCGCACCCTGCCATACACCTTCAGCAAATACGACAGGAATGTAAAACTTCCTGCCCTAATCCGCTTAAACTTAAAGCCTAGTAGGAGGTCACTGTAGTGTCAGATTTTTGGGTCTTTTTTTTTTTTTTTTTCTATTTCAGAAAGATTTGTTTGTTTGTGAAGATCTTAAGGCCCAAATGCCGAGAGCTAGAGTCTGTGCTGGTAAAATGAAGGCTGAAAATGACAAATGTTAGAAGTGAGCAAATAAGTTTATTATATATATTAGAAAAAAGCAAAATGTTAAATTTGACTTTGCGATGCATGGAATAATCTGCTAATGTTGGATGATGATGCCACCTCCTTGAAAACTCCCTTTCTAGAGAACAATAATTGCTAACATTACTGGGCACATATGATGTGGCAGGCTCTGTTCTATTATAAATACTTTTCATGTATTAAATCATTTATTCCCCACGATAGCCTAATGAAAAAGTGACGATTGTTATCTCTACTTTCTTTTTTTTTTTTAGACGGAGTCTCGCTCTGTCACCCAGGCTGGAGTGCAGTGGCGCAATCTCGGCTCACTGCAAGCTCCGCCTCCCGGGTTCACGCCATTCTCCTGCCTCAGCCTCTCTGAGTAGCTGGGACTACAGGCGCCCGCCACCACGCCCGGCTAATTTTTTGTATTTTTAGTAGAGACGGGGTTTCACCGTGGTCTCGATCTCCTGACCTCGTGATCCGCCCGCCTCGGCCTCCCAAAGTGCTGGGATTACAAGCGTGAGCCACTGCGCCCGGCCCTGTTATCTCTACTTTCTAAGCGAGGAAACTGAAGCACAGCATGATTAAGCAACTTGCCCAAGGTTGCAAAGCTCATAAACGGCAGATCTGAGCCCAGGCAGCCTGGCTGTGTGCGCTACCCCTAGCAGGCTGCATTATCTCTCCAATATAAGGCCTGTAAGATCACGGCCAAGTCCTTCAAACGCCCTTTCTAGGGTACTTTCAAAGTACAGCTTTGTACTTCTCCTCTCCCAGCCCCTGAGCAAGAGTAGTGGGGTGGGCATGTTAAATACTTGCGAGTAAGTGAATGCATTAATGCAAGATTTATAGTATGGTCAGCTGGTAGCAGCAGAACTTTTCTGTTAAGAAGCCCTTCCACGTTTTATCCAAAATACTTGCCCTTCTTACCACAGTAGCCCATGGCTAGTTACTCATTAGCTTCCTAGTACCTATGGGCCTTTTCCTATTCCAAGACCCCAGCTCTCTCCTTTGCTCTCATTAGCACAGTCCTCTCCTCACGTGTCCCACTTTGAGTTCTTCCTGAGATCCAGCACAAAAATACTCGGATGGGATTTCCATTTAACATGGCTTTTCATTACATGGTTTTGCTTATTACACGGATCACATCAAGTTCTGAAACCATAATTACATTGGGAAAGGCTGCTCGCCAGCCCCAGAGTCAGCAGGGAGGGTGGAGTTGTGGGTGCACTGACAACTTTTCAGTGAAAACAGTTAAGACTGTGTTATCTCACAGATGAAGCAGGGAAGCTGTGACTGTTCTTCCCATATTAGAGAAGCGGAAAGTGGGGAAGAGAGACGTGGCTTGTCCAAGCTTCCATGGGTGGAGCTCCGGGACCTCCTGAATCGTGCGTGGTTGGAGCCGCAGATGGAAGGCCTTCCTCTTCCTACTGTGTGGCAGCCTCACGACTTCCTGGACATCTCTGCCTCTCCCCTAACCCTCTCAGGCCATTCCTTGCCCTGGCAGATGGCTACTGCCAAGATTCTACCTTTGCGGAGGAAGGAAGGCTATGATGTATTTGTTTATGCACTGGTTCATTCATCCTGACTTTTTTTGTTCTTTCACAGAACCAGACAGTGGGGCAAAATCCAAGGTTAAGGTAGTGCTGGAGCGTCTCAAGTCTATGGGATTCTCCTGTCAGCCCAGGATCAGAGTCATCCCATAACAAAAAGCTTTTCTACCATTTGCCTGGAACTGGGGCCTAGACCAGATGACATGGGTCTCTTCCAGGTCCCCCAGATGCTTAGGTTGGGTCCAAGTTACACTGAAAAGGATCCAGTGAATTTCCAGTCTGTTCCACACCCATCATTACCGGAGCTGAGTGACTCAGGGCTCCAGAAGATACCTCAGTGCTAAGTCATCATCCCTGAGGGAAGAATGTTTCACGTTCAGGGATTCTGTCACCTGTGCTCTGGAAGCAAGTTCTAGGCCTTTTCACCCCAGCTTTCACTTTCATCCTGGGGTTTGCTATGGGAGCTGGCATTCTGCCACCCCATTTCCAGCTCGAGTGTAGTGACATTGCTGCGTTCTGTGAAGACTGTTTAGTGGGTCATGGCATCCTTGACCACCTCCTCCCTTCAGCCAATTTTTGATTTATTAAACAAAGTAGAAAGAAGAAGCGTAGATGGTGTACATGGGATTTAGGGTATGGGGCTGTCTGCATGGCCTGGAGGCTGACCTACAGGAGATTGTGGGCACAGCTCTCAGTCACATGTTGTGGGTGTGTACACACACACATGGCTCAGCCCTCATTCATGGATCCTTCGGGTCTCAGTCCCTTGTGCTTTGATACTACTGAGCTCTGGAACTTTAAGCCAGTAGCTGAGTTCTGTTCTGCCCACAGGTGACGCAGCCTCTGAATCTGAAACGCTGCTCTGGGTGATTTAGCACTGAGGTATCTTCTGAAACCCTGAGTCAAAAATCTTTTCAGTGACTCAGCCATAGGCATCTAGGAAGACAAGCTTCCAGATTCACTGAGAACAGACTGTATGTACTGACATGCTGACATTAACTCCCATTCCCTGTAGGGACTTTCTCATGTGGAAGAGCAAATGCTGAGTGCCAGCAGGACCCTGGCAGTTTGATGATTTCCAGTGTTACCATTAGTCACTATGTGTACATTCTGCAGGTCCTCGTGTGGCCACTGCAGGGCACCAGCCTTTGGAAACAAATACACGGCTTTTGAGAACCTGCTCATCTTTCATATATATGTGTCTAACTTTGACACACAATACATGTATATTTTTATTATATTAATAAATCATAAGTAACCTAAATGTCTACCCACAAGAGAATGATTAGGTAAATTGTGGTGTACCCATAAATGGAATAATCTGTAGTCATTAAAAATCAGGCTTGGCAAACAAAAACATAAAGTGGGGAAAAGACTGCCTGTTCAACAAATGGTGCTGGGCTAATTGGCTAGCCACATACAGGAGAATGAAACTGGATCCTCATCTCTCACCTTCTACAAAAATCAACTCAAGATGGATCAAGGACTTAAATCTAAAGCCTGAAACTGTAAAAATTCTCTAAGATAACATTGGACAAACCCTTCTAGACATTGGCCTAGGCAAAGATTTCATGACAAAGAACCCAAAAGCAAATGCAACAAAAACAAAGATAAATAGCTAGGACTTAATTAAACTGAAGAGCTTTTGCACAGCAAAAGGAACAGTCATCAGAGTAAACAGACAACCCACAGAGTGGGAGAAAATCTTCACAATCTGTACATCTGACAAAGGACTAATATACAGAATCTAAAATGAGCTCAAACAAATGAGCAAGAAAAAAACAATCCTATCAAAAGTGGGCTAAGGACATGAATAGACAATTCTCAGAAGAAGATACACAGATGACCAACAAACATATAAAAAAATGCTCAACATCATTAATGATCAGGGAAATGCAAATCAAAACCACAGTATGATATCACCTCACTCCTGCAAGAATGGCCATAATCAATAAATCAAAAAATAATGGATGTTGGTGTGGATGCGGTGAAAAGGGAACATTTCTACACTGCTGATGGGAATGTAAACTAGTGCAACCACTATGGAAAACAGTGTAGCAATTCCTTAAAGAACTAAAAGTAGAACTACCATCTGATCCAGCAGTCCCACAGCTGGGTGTTTACCCAGATGAAGAGAAGTCATTATATGAAAAAGATACTTGCACAGGCATGTTCATAGCAGTGCAATTTGCAATTGCAAAATCATGGAACCAACCCAAATGCTCATCAATCAACAAGTGACTAAAGAAACTGTGATATATATATATATATATCAGATGGAATACTACTCAGCCATAAAAGATGGAATACTACTCAGCCATAAAAAGCAACAAATTAATGGTATTTGCACCAACCTGAATGGGATTGGAGACTATTATTCTATGTGAAGACTAATATGTGAAGAATTACACCAACCTGAATGGGATTGGAGACTATTATTCTATGTGAAGTAACTCAGGAATGGAAAACCAAACATCATATGTTTTCACTCATAAGTGGGAGCTAAGCCATGAGAATGCAAAGGCGTAAGAATGACACAGTGGACTTGGGGGACTCAGATGGAAAGGGTGGGAAGGGTATGAGGGATAAAAGACACAAACTGGATTCAGTGTATACTGCTCGGGAGATGGGTGCACCAAAATCTCACAAATCACCACTAAAGAGCTTACTCATGTAACCAAATACTACCTGTTCCCCAAAAACCTATGGAAATTAAAAGATGTATATATATCAGGCTTGGTCTGGAGTGGTGGCTCACGCCTGTAATCCCAGCACTTTGGGAGGCTGAGGTAGTAGGATCACTTGAGCCCAGGAGTTCAAGATCAGTCTGGGCAACATGGCAAAACCCCCTCTTTACAATTTTTTTTTTATAAATCAGGCTGATGTTATAAAGAAGTTCTTATGATATTTTGCTAAGCAAAAAAAGCAAGCTGTAAAATTTTTTATGCAAAATGTGAACCCAATTTTGAACTCATCCCCCAACAAAAACAACAAAAACCAATGTTGTATATACTGTGTATATATGTGTATATAAACACTGAAAAATACCAAACCAATAAATATGAATATTCATTTGTCTTTATGCTTTTCTATGTTTTCTTGCAGTGGTTGTGTATTAATTTTTGAAATGCTATTGTGTGTTTTTTTTTTTTCTTTGAGACGGAGTCTCACTCTGTCGCCCAGGCTGGAGTGCAGTGGCGCAATCTCGGCTCACTGCAAGCTCCGCCTCCCGGGTTCACGCCATTCTCCTGCCTCAGCCTCTCCGAGTAGCTGGGACTACAGGCGCCCGCCACCACGCCCGGCTAATTTTTTGTATTTTTAGCAGAGATGGGGTTTCACCGTGGTCTCGATCTCCTGACCTCGTGATCCGTCCGCCTCGGCCTCCCAAAGTGCTGGGATTACAAGCGTGAGCCACTGCGCCCAGACTATTGTGTTTTTTTAAAAAAGACACTTATGAATGGCATGTTTTGAAAAGTCACAGGGTAAGACCTTGAACCTTCCACCAACATACGCAAACTGTGCATGGAAATCAAGTGCTGCTGATGTGAGCTGAGCCCAGGGATTGCAGTTCAAGGATTACCAGGGGCATGGCTGTAACCTTCCGCTTCATATCCCTGAGCTGATTAGTCCCCTAATCAACTGATAAAATAACACATGTTGTTCATAAGCGCAGCATAGCTCACATTCTTCACCCACATGATGGGTCGTCTGGCCTGTGAGGGTCCCCGCCCTCTGCTTGGCTGCTCAGCTTGCCTGTAGCTGGTCCACATTCAGGGACAAGCAGGCGCCACCAACTTGACACCTGCTAGCACCTATCGTTGAGCTCCATCACCTGCTGGTGGCCTACATTAATACCCTTAGGGGCAGAGGGTCCTGGCTACATTCACCCTAACACTAACCAAATGAACCCCAAAGGCAGGCTGGACAAGGAGTCGCAGATGATGGCACATGGCCTGGAAGATGTGGGAAGGATTGGAGGGCAAGTTGCCTGCTTTGCCTTGGTGGTGGGGAGGAGAGGGGCAAGGGCAGGGCATGTAGGCTTCCTGCTGGTTGTGTTCATGGGCTCCAGGCATCTCACATCAGCTGAAAGCCCCTCTGATCCATTGCCCAGCTGCTGGCCATTGTGAAACATGAAACAAACCAAAAAAAACCCTGTTCCTTTGCCCTTCCGAAGAGACAAAACATGAGACCCAACCCCTTTTGGTCTTGGTCTCTAAGAGGTTTGACCTTTAGGGTGATGTATGGAGTTTGGCTTTTGAGGGTCTAGAGGGGCACGTGGGCAGTGCAGGTGTTAAGTAAGGGTGGCAAAGTAACAAAAGAGACTGGGCACTCGTTCAGTCATTCATTTGTTCACCTAATGCTTATTGAGTGCTTACCATGTGCACTGGGGTTACAGCAGGGAACACTACATATCAGGACCATGGCCTCATGGAACTCATATTCCAGGGTGACAGGAGGGAGATGAGAAGTAGTGAGTAAGACACAATTATAGTGATAAGCATTCTAAGGAGACTGTAACAGCATGATGTGGTAGAGAGAACCTGAGGGTAATAGTACTTGGCTCCTGCATTATGCCCATAATGTCCACTGGGACCCCTGCAGGGAACATGGGAAATGATTCTCAGTAAAGTAGGAGGGGCCCCCCTGCCAAGGGCATCACAATTCAAATGAGGCTACTCTGTTTCTCTCCGTGTGTGGGGGTGTGTGTGTGTGTACGTGTGTGCGTATGTGGGGGTGTGTGTGTGTGTGTGTGTACTGGGGCGCTCCCTGTCAGCCTACGTTGTTTCTCTCCTGAAACTTAAGGTGTGTGTCTTAGTCTGTTCATGCTCCCATAACAAATACCTTAGACTAGGTAATTATTCTGTTGTTTATAAAACAAAAAAAATCTGTTTCTCACAGTTCTGGATGCTGAGAAGTCCAAGAACTGTGCCGGCAGAGTCAGTGTTGAGTGGGGACCCATTCTAGTCTATGTCTGGTGCCTTCTGTGTTTCCTCACATGGTGGAAAGGGGCAAGAGAGCTCCCTCGAGCCTTTTTTTTTTTTTTTTTTTTGGCATGGAGTCTCGCTGTGTTGCCCAGGTTGGAGTGTGGTGGCTCGATCTCAGCTCACTGCAACCTCCCCCTCCCAGGTTCAAGTAATTCTCATGCCTCAGCCTCCAGATTAGACTTTTTTTTTTTTCCCCAGTAAGGGCACTAATCCCATCCATGAAGGTGGAACCCTCATGACGTAATCACTTCCCCAAAGCCCCACCTCTTAATACTATCACATTGGGTATTAAGTGCCAACGTGAATTTTGGGGGGACACTAACATTCAGACCATAGCAACATGTTTGGACTTGTCTCACTGAACAGTAAAGAGAACCCAGGGGGTTGATTTATACGTGGGCCTTTTAGATCATGGAAGGAGTTCAAAGGAGTACTGGGAGCCCACGTAGATGGAGAAGACAACAGGGATCTGGCTTGATTGCTCCTATTCCCCTTCCCTCTGCCTCAGAGCCCAGCTTGATGAGCTCATGTTTGAGCTTTCTGGAGAGAGCACCTGCAGACAGAGCAGGAGAAACTCCTGTCACTGAGGACGCTGAGAGACACAGGACTGGAAGCAGTCTGGCTGTGCGTGGTTACACGGCTATGTTTCCAGTAGAAGAAATGCTCAGTCATGCTGCTATTGGCATGATTTTAATAATGAAATACGAGACAGTAATAGGAAGGGGCCACTCCCTACAAACGTAACTTCAGTGCTGAGATTCCTGGGCACTCAGCCTAATTTTGGCATCTGAAAGGCCTGCAGGTTTGGGAGGACAGGGGGCCTGCTCCCTCTAGGGAGCCAGGAGGGCAGCCAGGATTGGGACAGTGGCCTTGTCAGAAGGTGGGAAGTGCGAGAGAGGAGATGCAGGTGCCACAGAGGAGTGCAGAGGACTCTTCATGAGCTCCTTGAGATATTCCTGGGACTCTCAGACTTAGAAGTAGGCCCAAGATATGGATTTGGGAATGCTAATAATGTAAAATGTTAAATTTTCTTTACTTAGAACAGTATTAAATAGCAAATTAAAAAAAACCCCACATGGCAAATAGAGGAGATGGACCATGAAAATTGTATGAAATAAAAAAGCTTTATAAGATACTGTTTTCCTACAGATCTGGGTTCAAGAAATGCTCTGGCACTGACAATATATATGGCATTAAGTCACTTGACCTCTCTGCTCCACTCTTTTCTCATCTGTAAAGTGGATATAATAATACTACCCATGCGGTTATTGAAAGGATTAAATGAGATAATAATGTGCATAAGACACATTATTAGCCCAGGGTCTGGCATGCACTAAGTGCTCAGTAACTAGGTAGAGGCTCCAGCATGGCAGCCCATTCCTACTCCCAGTCTGAACTGGTCTGGGGAAACTTGGGTGTGGACATAATATGCTATTCAGCTTTCTCAGGTAATGATCCTTTAGAAGGGACTGTTGGGTACTCATGCTTTGCGGGTCACAGGGGGTGAAATATTCTATATGGGGATGTAGGCATGACAGACAGGGAGAGGCAAGGAACAGGGCCAGCTTCAAAGGTATGCAACCTGTGCAGTCTCACCAGGCCCTGTCTGCAAAAGGGCCATGTGCTTGGTTTAATGTTGTGCTGTCACCATCTTGAAATTCTTAATAATTTTCTCTTTGAACTTGTGTCTTGTAAGTGAAGTCTGATGGGACGATGGAGCATGCATGTTGGGGAGATGCATGCAATACATGTGTCTGCCATTCCTTGCTGCTCCATTTGCATATAGCATTTGTCATGCCTCATTGAGCACACAGTGTGGGTGTACCCACAATGCGTGGGAGTTCGGGCAGCGTGAGTACAAGATGAAGGTGTTTCTACCACTGAGCAAGCTGGGTCCCTGCCAAAAGGCCATGCTGTCCATTCACATCAGAACTTGTTACGAATGCGGAAAGAAGGCAATGGCATTCTAAGAAATAAAAACGACCAAGGAGACCTATCACACCTTTTCTTACTCCCTTGCATTTGCCAGTCACTTTCAGGGAAAAATAATGATGTAGAAGGAAAGAAAAGGTAGGCCAAACCATTGCTCTTTTGCCTTTCGGTCCTTCCTTACTCATTAGTAAACTGAAGGTACAGAGTGTTGGTAGAACATGCGCGCAGCAAGTTGTGCAATGAAAACAATTTCATTAATTTTGTGTAGTGTCTCCACTGTTCCAGAAAGCATGAAATACATAGGCATGGCCTGGCGCGGTGGCTAACGCCTGTAATCCCAGCACTCTGGGAGGCCGAGGCGGGCGGATCACGAGGTCAGGAGTTCAAGACTAGCCTGGCCGACGTATTGAAATCCTGTCTCTACTAAAAATACAAAAATTAGCCAGGCGTGGTGGCATGAGCCTGTAATCGCAGCTACTCAGGAGGCTGAGGCAGGAGAATTGCTTGAACCTGGGAGGCAGAGGTTGCAGTGAGCTGAGATTGCACCACTGCATTCCAGCCTGGGTGACAGAGCAAGACTCTGTCTCAGGGGGAAAAGAAAATACATAGGCATATGCAAACCATGAAATGCAAACTATATAATTTCAGTGATTCTACATAGAAATTATATGCCATTATATTTGCTTGTAAAACAGGTTTTGTGCAATACAGAGCTGAATGGTAAAATTCATGCTAATAATTTAAAACATCAATTTTTCTTAACTTAGAACAACATTAAATAGCAAATAAAAAACATATGGTGAATATAGACCATGAAAAAGTACATGAAAGAAAAATGTTTCGTATTTTAATATTTTTAAAGGCCCTTTTTCCTGCTTTTTTAGTAAGAAACTCTATGTTGTCATTTTGCACTGGGCCCAACAAATTATGTAGTCAGTCCTGGCAGCCAGTTGATATGTGTGTTGCAGAGTTTTAAAATTTTTCCATGTCACCCTCGTCAGGCCCCGGGGAGCTTCTCCACCACCTGGGCCATCTGGACCACAATGGAGCAAAGTTGAGTAGGGCTGTGTTGTCAGAGAGAGCCTTACTGGGCAAACAGCCTCCTCCTTTTTTTCTTGGATTTTTCTTTCTTTTTCTAGAGAATGGCAAAGTCTAGAGTGCTCAGATGAAGGTGCTGGCCACCCTCAGCCAGATTTTCACTAAGGCTCCAGGCCTGCCTATCGCCTGTAAAAAAACTTGATTCCTTCTATCTCACCGGGAGACAACTAGGGAGCTTGTGGCCAAAGCCCCATCCAGGAAGACTCCCTTTAGGCATGTGTGTGTGTGTGTGTGTGTGTGTGTGTATGTATGTGTATGTATCTCCCTCAGGGCTTATCTTCCTAGCAGGGGCTTGTTCACAGCTTGGTTGGGACCCCCGCACTCTCACCTCAGTGTAAACAACCATGAGAGTCCACTCCCGGAATCCGTCCCCATGCCTTTCTCTCCTGGCCACCTGTCAGCACTCCAGAGTTTGGAGGGAGAGTGGTGAGGGCTGATGAACTGTTGAGAGGCCCTGGGAGAGGCCGTGATGGGAAGGTGGACCTGCCAGGGAGGGCACCTCCCCTGCTGAGGAAGCAGCAACGGCGGGGATGTGAGAAACTCTTCTGTAATGAGCGAGCGAGGACAGGGGCATCAATCACCACCAGCGGTGACACCATCCCAGCTCCTCCTGTCAGCAGCTGGCTTCTCTCTTCACCTCTTCTGGGAGTGGGGATCTAGAAGCGTCCTGAGTGAGTGCGATGTGTGCCAGTCAGGGCCTTTCCAAGGCTGCAGTGACCGCTCACTGCCACTTCTTGAGTACAGTTTGCTCGAGTTGAATTGGCTGTGTCCAAAGAATTGTTCCAGCCAGAGCAAAACAAAACCCTTACAGTGACACAAATGACTGAGACAGGGGCAGGGTTACAGGTTTGTCTTTCATGGTAACATTTTTGGTCAATGGGGGAGCCAAGGAATATTGCTGGGAAAATTCATCCACTCATGCAGTGTTTTTATTATCTACCTATTTTATAAAAGAAGTCCTGGGATTCAAAGATGAATAAGACGCACTTAATGTCCTTAAAAGCAGACACCTTAATAGGGAGGACAGCAGAGTAATAACAGAATTATCAAATACGTACAGCACCACTGGCTGGGCTGTAATCCCGCCATCAACAAAGAACTGAGGGTACCTAAAGGAGAAAGTGCCTAACTCTGAACAGATTCAGGGAAGTTGTCGTGTGAAGTGACATACCAGCTGGACCTGACGAATGTGTAGGAGTTTTCCAGGAGGTTAAAGTGTGTGTGTGCAGGAGGCAAAGAGGCAGAAGTTGGTGTGTAGCCTAGTTTATCCTAGAAGGGGGAAAAGGGAATGTAAAGATATGAAAGTATAGATGAGCAAGTAAGGGCAGATGCCAGGGGATTTGGGAACAGTGAGGAAGCCGAAAGCTCTGGAGTGATCAGCCCTTCTAGATTGTGGGCTCCAGGGACGGTGTGAGGAAAGAGGTGGCGATCGCTCTGGGCCTCTGCTGATGGAGTATTTTGACTGGCAGAGCTAGAGAGGAGAGTATTCCAGGAGGTGAGATAGTACAGACTGAGTAGAAAACCCAGGGCATGTTTGCGTGACAGCAAAGTTTAGCTGGTGTGGAGAGAAAATGAATAGCAGAAATGGTCAGAAAGAAGGTCTGCCTAAGAGTTTGGACTTTAATTCCTTTGGCAAATGGGAACCATTAAAGTTTTTTTGTTAGTGGTTTTGTTGTCACTGGTCTCTCTCTCTCTCTCTCTGTCTCTCTCAGTCTCGTGCACGCATGCTTTTTCGTAAAGACAGAGTCTATGTTGCCAGGCTGGTGTCAAACTTCTTCTTTTTTTTTTTTTTAAATGAAAGGCCTCACATATTTATTACTGAACCCAGCCAACCAACATGTTTATAATAGATTCAGAGAGGAAAACATGTTGAACTCTCCAGATCGTGGTGACATTTTCAGCTTGATATGTTAACATGATTGTGACCTTCAGACAGCATAAATATGTGTGCCATCTCATGTGCAATTCCTTATAGACCCAGCTTGGTTCTTCTCCAATGTCTCCTTTTGGAGTTGTACCTGATTTTATTACCAGTTTTCATCCGAATCCACTGGGGAATAGGACGATTTTGCTTTTGTTTCTTGGCCAGGAACTGCTTAATTCTGAAAGTCTTGTGAGAAGACATGGCGAGAAGCGGAGTCAGGCACACACCACCATGGCGGGGAAAGGAAGAGAGGGCGCTGGTGTCAAACTTCTGGCCTCAGCGATACTTCTACCTCAGCCTCCCAAAGCACTGTGATTCAGGCATGAGACACTGGACCCAGCCCTCATTATTGTTTTTGAGGTATAATTTACATGCAGTAAAATTCATTCTTTTTAGCGTTCTATGAGCTTTGGCCAATGTATGTATTTGTGTAAACACCACCACAGTCAAGCTGTAGAATGTTTCCAACATGTCACGACATTTGTTTATGCCTCTGTAGTCAACCTTTCCCCCCACACTAGCCCCTCAAAACCACCGACGTGGCCAGGTGTGGTGGCTCATGCCTGTAATCCCAACACTTTGGGAGGCTGAGGCGGATGGATCACCTGAGGTCAGGAGTTCAAGACCAGCCTGACCAATATGGTGAAACCCTGTTTCTACTAAAAATACAAAAAATTAGCTGGGCGTGGTGGCAGGCACCTATAATCCCAGCTACTCAGGAGGCTGAGGCAGGAGAATCCTTGAACCCGGGAGGCGGAGGTTGCAGTGAGCTGAGATTGTGCCATTGCATTCCAGCCTGGGCAACAGAGCGAAACTCCATCTCAAAACTACAACAACAACAAAACACCGATCTGTTGTCCATCTCTATAGTCTTCCCTTTTATAGAATGTCCTATACATGGAATCATATAGGAAGCAGCTTCTTAAATGTGGTTTCTTTCACTTAGAATAACACATTTGAGATCTATCTATGTTTTTGTGTGTGTCAACAGTCTGTCACTTTCCTTGTTAAGTAGTATTCTATTGTGTGGATATACCCATTGTTTATCCATTCACCAGTTGAAGGGCATTTGGGCTATTTCTGGATAGGGACGATTATAAATAAACCTACCATCAACATTCATGTACAGGTTTTTGTGTGAACATAAGTTTTCAATTCACTTGGGTAAATTCCCAAATAAATAAGAGTAAGATTGTTGAATTGAATAAGTGTTTATAAATATATGCTCAACTTTATTTTGAAAAGAAACCTACTGGCCGGGTGCAGTGGCTCACGCCTGTAATCCCAGCACTTTTGGAGGCCGAGGTGGGTGGATCAACTGAGGTCAGGAGTTCGAGACCAGCCAGGCCAACATGGAGAAACCCCATCTCAACTAAAATACAGAAAAAAATTAGCCAGACGTGGTGGCATGCATTGTAGTCCCAGCTATTGGGGAGGCTGAGGCAGGGGAATCACTTGAACCCGGGAGGCGGAGGTTGCAGTGAGCCGAGATTGCCCCACTACATTCCAGCCTGGCAACAGAGCAAGATTACGTCTAAATAAATAAATAAATAAAAGAAACCCGCCAAACTATTTTCCAAAGTAGATGTAGTATTTGAAAGTTCTAATTATCCACATCCTCACCAGCACTTAGCACAGGCACACCTTGTTTTATTGTGCATTGCTTTATTGTGCTTCACAAATACTGTGCTTTTTACTCATTGAAGGTCTGCGGCAACCCCTCCAAGTCTATTGGTGCCATTTTTCCAACAGCAAGCTTTCACTTCGGGTCTCTGTGTCACAATTTGGTAATTCTCACAATATTTCAAACATTTTCATTATTATTATATATGCCATGTTAATCTGTGATCAGTGATCTTTGATGTTACTATTGTAATTGCTTTGGTACACCACAAACCAGCCATCTATAAGATGGTGAACTTAATCAATAAATGTCATGTGTGTCTGACTGCTCCATTGACTCGCTGTTCCTCCATCTCTCTCCCTTTCCTTGGGCCTTCCTATTCCCTGAGGCACAACAATTTTTACATTAGGCCAATTAATAACCCTATAATGGCTTCTAAGTGTTCAAGTGAAAGGAAGGGTCGCACATCTCTCACTTTAAATTAAAAGTTAGAAATGATTAAGCTTAGTAAGACATGTTGAAAGCTGAAATAGGCTGAAAGCTAGGCCTCTTGCACCAATTAACCAAGTTGTGATTGCAAAGAAAAGGTTTTTGAAGGAAATTAAAAATGCTACTCCAGTGAACACACAAATGATAAGAAAGCAAAACAGCCTTATTGCTGATATGGAGAAATTTAAGTGGTCTGGATAAAAGATCAAACCAGCCACCACATTCCCTTAAGCCAAAGCCTAATCCAAAACAAGCTCCTAACCCTCTTCAATTCTGTAAAGGCTGCAGAAGAAAAGTTTGAGGTTAGTAGAGGTTGGTTCACAAGGTTTAAGGAAAGAAGCCATCTCCATCACATAAAAGTGCAAGGTGAAGCAGCAAGTGCTGATGTAGAAGCTGCAGTAAGTTATCCAGAAGATCTAGCAAAGATCATAGATGAAGGTGGCTACACTACACAACAGATTTTTAATGGAGATGAAACAGGCTTATACTGGAAGAAGATGCCATCTGTGGCTTTCATAGCTAGAGAGGTGAAGTCAATGCCTGGCTTCAAAGCTTCAAAGGATAGGCTGACCCTCTTGATAAGGGTTAATGCAGTTGATGACTTTAAGGTGAAGCCAGTGCTCATTTACCATTCCAGAAATCCTAGGGCCCTTAGAATTTTGCTAACATGTGCTCTATAAGTGGAACAACAAAGCCTGGATGACAACACATCTATTTCCAGCATGGTTTATTGAATATTCTAAGCCCACTGTTGAAACCTACCGCTCAGAAAAGAAGATTCCTTTTAAAATATGACTGCTCTTTGATAATGAACCTGTCACCCAAGAGCTCTGAGTGGAGATGTACAAGGAGGCTAATGTTGTTTTCATGCCTTACAACACAACATCCATTCTGCAGCCCATGAATCAGGAGTAATTTTGACGTTTAAGTCTTATTATTTAAGAAATACATTTCATAAGGCTATAGTTGCCACACATAGTGACTCCTCTGAGGGATCTGGAAGTGCATGGAGAATCTTCTGGAAAGGATTCGCCATTCTAGATGACGTTAAGAACATTTGTGATTCATCAGAGGAGGTCAAAATATTAGCATCCATAAGAGTCTGAAAGAAGTTGATTCTAATCCTGATGGATGACTTTGAGGGGTTCGAGAAGTCAGTGGAGGAAGTCACTGCAGATGTGGTAGAAATAGCAAAAGAACTAGAGTTAGAAGTGGAGCCTGAAGGTGAGACTGAATTCTCGTGATCAAAGTTGCAATCTCATGATCAAAGTTGAACAGATGAGAAATTGCTTCTTAGGGATGAGTAAAAAAGTGGTTTCTTGAGATAGAACCTATTTCTGTTGAAGACGCCATGAACATTGTTAAAATGACAACAAAAAATTTAGAATATTCTATCAACTTAGTTGATAAAACAATGGCGGGGTTTGAGAGGATTGACCCCAATTTTGAAACAAGTTCTACTGTGAGTAAAATGCTATCAAACAGCATCTGATGCTGCAGGGAAGATGTTCATGAAAGGAAGAGTCAATAGATGTGGGAAACTTCATTGTTATCTTTAAGAAATTGCCACAGCCACTCCAACTTTCAGCAACCACTCCCCTGATGAGTCAGCAGCCGTCAACACTGACGGAAGACACTCCACGAGCAAAAAGATGAGAACTTGCTGAAGGCTTGGGTGATTGTTAGCATTTTTCAGCAGCAAAGTATTTTAAAATTAAGATACATACATTTTTTAAGACATAATGTTCTCGTACACTTAGTAGACTACAGTATAGAGTGAACACAACTTTTATATGCTCTGCGAAACCAAAGAAATTCATGCGACTTGTTTTTTTTGTGATATTTGCTTTGTCCTGGTGGCAACTGAACCCTGCATATCTCTGAGGTGTACCTGTATTGTAATTTTTAATTTTAGCTATTCTGTGTGTGGTGCAATGTCACTGTGGCCTTAACTTGCATTTCCTTAATGACTAATGATATCGAGCATCTTTTCACGTGTTTATTTGCCATCTTTATATCTCTTTTGGTGAAGGGTCTGTTCAAATCCACTAAAGTGACATGATCACAGTTCCGTGTTAGGAGATTATCCTGGCAGTGGTGCCCTGCCTTGCTACTCAAGCTATGGAATGAGGACCTACAGCATCTGCATCTCCCAGGGGCTTGGTAAAAATGCAGCACTTTGGCCTCATCCCAGTCCAGCTCAATCAGACTCTGCATTTGAAGAAGATCCCCAGGTGATTTGTGTGCACGTTAAACTTTGAGAAGCACTGGTGTTCAGAAGAAATTAGAGGAGAGGGGAAAAATGTAAGGGACAAATTTAGGAAGCTATTGCCCTATGGAGAACTTAGGAAGGCCGAACAGTTGTTAGAAGGCAAAGGAAGTAAGAATCCACACATCTACTGGCCCAGTCTGGAAACTTGGCTCAGGGTTTGAGTCCCTATATGTTCCCTTGTGTCCTGCTGCTGGAAAAAGGCCCATGTGGTAATAAAGAGGGTCTTCAGAGGAAATCCCATTACCTAGAACAGCAGACACATCTGTCCAGGCTCTAGTTACAACCTGAGGGATGGTAGTGTGGGGAGGCTTGTGGGGTCCCTACGGCAGGACAGGGATAGGATTCCGTTTAATCAATTACTTTAGCCAATACTGGCCGTGCTTCTGACACCGTGCTGGATACACATGAGTAAGGCCCAGCCCTCAGATGAAAGTCATGATCTAGTGGAAGAGACAGAGGGACGTAATTACAATTCAATAGGATCAGTGTCATAGCAGAGATCTCTCTCTCTCTCTTTCTCTAAAATACTGTACAAGCCCAGAACTTAGAGAAGGGACAGAGGGATTCAGAAAAAAGTTAACAGTTGACTTGGGTTTTAGAATTTTAATAATAGCTAACATTGATGGAGCACCATCATGGAGCTATGTGCCAGACCCGTATTTTAGATTACACATTACTATGTTTATTCCTCACAATGGCCTTCTGAGATAGGACTGTTGTTAGCCCCATTTTACAGACAAGGTAACCATGGGCACGCCCCAGGCCTCTTAGCTAGATTCCCACTCAGTCTGTGTGGCACCAATGCTTGCATTCTTAACTGAGCTTGCACTGTGAGCCAGGGGGTGTCCGAGAGAACCCCGGGGAGAACAGATGCAGAAACCAGTGTCCATGGCCCAAGGAGCTCCCAGACCTTGCCTCTGCCCCTTCGCCCAGAGTGACTGAAGAGAATGACACATGCCTAGGCAAAGGCTTCAAGCTGCCTAGGGGAGGTCAGGCATTGCTGGGGGCACCTGGCTGTCTTGTTTGCTGCTGAGCAGCCTTTGGTCAAGCTTCCATGGTCAGCCTCTGCTCCGGCCACTGCCTTTCTCTGCAAGCAGAGCTGGACAGTGTCAAAGCTTGGCTCTCCTTCGATCTCACATAACTGTGGATTTCTCCTCTATCTAAGGAGATAAAGCCAAAGACAGGGTTTTGCTATTTCTCAGCCACCCCTGACAGCATAGAGGTCTGTACATTGTAAAGATTTCCAAAAAGGAACTCTGTTATGGTTTTTAGAAGTAAACCTGGAGCTGCAGGGTAGACATGCCCCTCAGCATGCCTTTGTAAAGGCCTCTTGCCCCACCCCCCCACAACTGCCACCCCCACTCCCGACATGTCAGTTGGACTTTGTAAGCTCCTTGAGTTCAAGGACATGTATGCACTTTACATTCTTCTTGCAGTGCCTTCGCCCTGTGCTACCCAAGGGAGGCACTCCAGAAGTGTTGGTTGTGCTGACACTTCAGGAGGCTGAAGCATGGGGAGTTTGTGTCTCACAGGAGTGAGGATCTAGGCTGCCAGGCTGATCCTGTCCCGGCCTCTTAACAGCTGTGCGACATTAAGCAAGTTGCTTAAACTCTCTGGGCCTTAGATTTTCCTCTGGAAGATGGAGATCATTGTTCCTCTTTCCTACAGATGTTGTGAGGTTTAAGTGAGTTATAAATACTGGTGGTCCCGACTTAAAATTTTCTGGCTCTGTGATGGTGCAAAAGTGACACTCATTCAGTAGAAACTGAACTTTAAATTCTGAATTTTTGATTTTTAATGATTATACAATTTTTATTTTAATGATTATAAAAGATGCTTTGTATTCCATAATTGTGCCCAATTGTAGGCTAATGTAAGTGTTCTGAGCATGTTTAAGGCTAAGCTGTGATGTCAGTAGGTTAGGTGTACATGCATTTTTGACTTAATGCAGGTTTATTGGAATACCCCATTGTCGGTCCCAGCCTGTAAAGTGCTTAGAAGAATATCTAACCCATATTAAGCACAATGTAATGATTAGCATACTAGAAGAGAGTAGTTTTGGGGATAAGAACTGGATTGGACTGGGTTGGAATCCCAGTCCCACCCCCTTCTAGCTATGACCTTGGGCAAGTTACTGAGCCTCTCTAAGTGTCAGCTTCCACATCTGAAAAATGGGGATGATAACACCTGCATCGGAGGATGAGGGAGAGGAGAAGCAGTAACAAGGCCAGGCGCGGTGACTCACACCTATAATCCCAGCACTTTAGAAGGCTGAGGCAGGCAGATCACCTGAAGCCAGGAGTTCGAGACCAGCCTGGCCAACATGGTAAAACCCGTTTCTACTAAAAATATGAAATATATTAGCTAGGCATGGTAGTGGATGCCTGTAGTCCCAGCTACTCTGGAGGCTGAGGCAGGAGAACTGCTTGAATCGTGAGGCAGAGGTTGTAGTGAGCCGAGGTCGCACCACTGCACTCCAGCCCCCAACTCCACTCCCCAAAAAGGGCAGTAACAAAAGTAAAAGGCTGGCCTGGTGCCTGCTCACAGTAAGACTACTGTAATCATATGGTTTCTTGATTCACTTGTCCACCTGATCTGAGGGCAGACACGGCTGCTCTTTGGTTGACCTGATAAGGTGCCTTCACCCCTATCTAGGGCAAGTGGAAGTCATGGGCAATTAGAGGTCAAAGGCAATAGGACAGCTGAGTTGTGTTCATGGTGAACCTAACACTTAAAAAGGCAGAACCAGCAAGATGAATTCAATAGGCGCCCTGAGGTAAGACAGCAAAATGGCCCCTAGTTCAGAAAGCAAACACTAGAAAATGTGGTGGCTGCAGGGGCCGAGGACAGGGACCCAGAACTGGAGCCACCTCCAAGCCATGGTTACCCAGAACCTCTGTGTATTTCTGCCCTCGGCAATCTGCCTGCAGCCTGGGTCTCTGTCTCATTTCATAGCTCATTACCTGTTTCTACGTATTTCAGGCTCTGTACAGATGAGTCTGTGCCATTTGGTGTTGCTGGGACTGGATTTCTCAGTAAACCTTGCTGACAGATAATGTGCAACATCAGAGTACTTCTGGCAAACCTTGGGTCAAGAACAGGGAGGAGGAGGAGAGACGAAGAGCAAACATCCACAGAAGCTCAGTGGAGAAAGCCTGACTCTCAGTAGAACTCCTGTACAGGGTGGCCAAGGACACGGTCTTCTGAGTTTCTTCATCCACTTGGGTGGATGGTCTCAGGAAGCTTTTTATCACCTCTGTCTTCTGATGCATCTTCACTGTGACCGTGGCAGTGGGGCCCCTCCTATCCCTTCGGGAGCTCCTGGGGAGGAGGTGCATGGAAGGTGGG
The DNA here is from genome assembly GCF_009828535.3 of Hylobates moloch. Classification (NCBI taxonomy): domain Eukaryota; kingdom Metazoa; phylum Chordata; class Mammalia; order Primates; family Hylobatidae; genus Hylobates; species Hylobates moloch. The sequence goes on from NW_026652280.1 coordinate 134,973,258, forward strand.
CGAGGGTTGACACTAGAGAGGTGGGCAGCACCGAATCACAGAGGGCTTTGGCTGCAGAGCCAAGGAATCCAAATCGCATTGTCTAAGCAACAGGCAGCCAGTGAGGGACTTTATTCAGGGAAGCAGAATTATTTGATGGGTGTTTTAGAAACTTTGTTCTCCACCGTGTGGAAGATAAGCATCTTGAGAAGATAAAGGAAACGCTGTCGAATTTTTTTTAATGTACTATGTACTATATTTTCGAAGTGAAGCCCACATCACTGATATCACTTCCCTCTAGTTACGTATTTTTATTGATGCAATCTCTTTAAAAGGTCAAGGAAAACTTTTATTATCTTAAGCCTTTGATGATGCCGTAGTTTGTCCTTTCCCCACCACGTAAAGTAGGGCACAGAGAAATCAGGCAACTTTCCCAAACTCCTGCAGTGGGTTTTTAGCACAGCCAGAAAGGACTTCGCAGAGTCTGGATTCTCAGAACTGTGCTCAAATTAGATTCTGCTGCAATCCACCCACACAACCAGGTTTGCACTTAGCTCCTAAAAAGTTACTTTCAACTTCAAAAAAGAGAATACCCAGGTTTTCGAAACCTGGCTGAGATCGAGTTCCATGTTAGATTTTTGCAGATCACTGCCTTAGTTTTCTTCTGCAATACCAGCCTTGCATCATTAGTGTTTCTCAGCGGTTTTCCTGCCAGTCCCTTCAGTGTATTCCAAGTGTAAACACAGTGTCAATGTTGACCTCTAGCCCGGCGGGGCTACGAGGCCCAAAAGAACCTCACCTCGGGAAATGTGAAGGAGGGTCAACACTGGATAGAGAAGTCAATGTTGCCTGCCTTCTAATATCTCCAACGCGCCTCTTCCTTTACTGCGGAAACTTGCCTCAGACTTTTGCATGAGTCAGCAGTTTCTTCTAATTGGCTGGAGTTGTGGCGGCTGCTCCGCAGTCCATCCCACTGTACTATGTCTCTAGAGCACACCTGGCAGGAAGGGACTGTGTGCAGAAAGGATGTTCAGATGTTCATGAGGCTGCATTTATAGTGCACTATGAATTTCATGTAAGTTCTGCAATTTGATATCGAAAGTGGTACACTATATATCACTGCAATTTATTTCAAATTCTATCTATGCTATTCCCAAATGCAACATAAATGCATTGCTGTCCTTTGTACAAACGACTTCCAAATGGTACTGTGACAAACAGGTATGTTTCCACATAGTTTTGCTCTTTTCAAAATACTGCATAGTACTTTGATTCTGGTCCGTGTCTGACACACTTACCCTTGAGTCTTCTAAGGAAAAACCAGTAGCAGGTGAAAAACCCTAGATCACTCAAGAAAACAAAATTGGAGCTTTTAAAATTCCGTATTGTTGGACTCAATTGGACTTTGGGCTCTGGGGAATGAACAATGCCTTTGTCCACAAATGTAGGTTTCCAAAGAAAAGTATGGCAGGCTTCTAGGGAATCAAGCCTGCAGACAAGTTAGGACTTTTACAAATAAAATAGAAAATATAAATCTTGTGCTTTTTAAACATCTACTCTCAAGATATTTTCAGCCAGAGAGTAAAAGCATGCATTTTCTAGCAAGGAGGCCTTACAAACCTGTCTCTGCAAACAGGTGTAAGCATGCATGTAAAAGCAGGGGGTGGCCACTTTATTGTCCCTCAGAGAATAAAGTGTTGTCCCAACAGGATACAACATTCACCTTGCTCTGAACAAAGCCCTGAGTGGGCCTGTGCTGTATTTCACTGTGACACCATCTGGCCCCTATTCTCGAAGCTCTACATCCTTGTTTTCTCTCAGTGAAGCACTAACTCAGAACAAGCTTGTGCTTATAAGAGGACTTGCATTCAGCTCAGTCCTCCTTGGAAAGGGATGGCAAATAGTCACCATGGCTGGCAAAAATCCACGAGAGAAAGACCTCCACATGTGCCTTTCAGAAGTCTGAGGTGTCCAGTCTATATTGTGCTACAAGCCTCTCCTCCACCTTTCTTGATTTTTAAAAAATCTCGAGCGGGCGCGATGGTTCACGCCTGTAATCTCAGCACTCTGGGAGGCCTGGGCGGGTGGATCACAAGATCAGGAGATGGAGACCATCCTGGCCAACATGGTGAAACTCCGTCTCTACCAGAAATACAAAAATTAGCTTGGCATGGTTGCCTGTGCCTGTAATCCAGCTACTCAGGAGGCTGAGGCAGGGGAATCCCTTGAATCTGGGAGGCGGAGGTTGCAGTAAGCCGAGATCGTGTCACTGCACTCCAGCCTGGCAACAGAGAGAGACTGGAAAAAAAAAAAACAAAATCTCACTGGCCTTCTTTGTATTCCCAGTCACTTCTGTGTTCTGTTTCACTGTGTGATGCGTTTATATCATTCAGGGATAATTTCAGAGCTTCATTTAATTTTTGTCGTCTACCCCCAAGTCCGAATGGGGACCCCAAAACACAATGACCATCCATTATTATACCAAGGAATTCAGGAAACGCTGAGAATAATGTCCCTCAGGGTTGCTTTCTAGAATTAGCATTTAACTGTGAGCCTGAATTTCTTCCTTTTGCCACAAGGAAAAAACAATCCACTGGAGAAATTGTGTTACTGATGAAACTGAAACAAGAGCATAAAGTCAAATGTCTTCCACAAATCTTCCAGCTGGGAAAAATGAGAGCGGCTTCCCTAAAAAGGGATAAGATTCAAGAGAATTGTGTTATCATCCTGAGCCTTGTTTACAAGATTCAAGCTTAGGGGAGCACAGTGCTATCAGGACAAAACTAGCTTGCTAATCTTGTTTTCAAATGTATTTGGAAAAGTCAACTAAAGTTAAAACTAAAAATCTCCAGCTGGAAGAGTTTTTCTAAAAAAAGGTCTAAGCCTATTTGCCCAAATTCCCAAGTTAATATTTAGTATTTATTAAAATGTGAAATTGTGACATTTAAAAAGCCACATAATTAGTTTAAGCCAGGCTTGATTTGTCTTTACCAACTTTCCTCCTACATTATATCAATAATTACATATACTGCTTTTTTTCCCACTTACAAGCATTTTTTCATGTTATTATCTTCATAATTATCTTTTCATTTGTACCTTAATATTCGAACCCCTAAATGCACCATAAATACATTTATCATTCCCCTTTTGTTTTTTTAGGTTGCTTCCAATTTTTCATGATTGTAAATAATACTGCAATCAGCATTTTGAGTACTTTAGTTATATTTCAGCATTTGAATTACTTCCTTAGGATAGATTTCCAGAAGTAGAAATAATGAGTTAAATAGTATGTACATTTTTATGCCCCTGGATAGTTCGCTAAATTGTTTTTCCAAGGAATTATACCTAGTTACTCAGTTGTTAGCAATGAATGAGAAGCTTGTTCTCACCAGCATTGAGTATTAATATGTAAAATGTGTTCATTAATTTAACAGGAAAATAATTTATTTACCTGGAAGCTTTAAAATTTAAGTAGGCAAATACATCCACCTTTTCCTCCGAGCTTTCTTAACTTGCTTGAGACTTATTAAGTTGTCCCTTCTCCCATCAAGAGCATTGGTTTTGCAAGTATGTGGGAGGGCAGGATCCCCCTGGCCTAGGACACACTCTCCGGCAACGCCGTCAAAACATCTGGAGGTGGGTCCTGGCTCCAGGGAATTCCCATGTGCAGCCAAGCCCGAGAACCTCTGGCATAGAAGGTAGGGATTCAGGCAGTGGGAAGATGGAAGGCAACAGTTTCCCTTTAAGGAAGTTTGAGGGAAGGCAGAGATATGATGGAAGTTTGAAGTAGTAACGGTCAAAGAAAGGTACTCTTAAAAATAAAATACATGGGCTGAGTGTGGTGGCCCACACCTGTAACCCCAGCACTTTGGGAGGCTGAGGCGGGCGGATCACCTGAGGTCAGGAGTTCGAGACCAGCCTGCCCAACATGGCGAAACCCCATCTCTGCTGAAAATACAAAATATTAGTCGGGCTTGGTGGTGGGCACCTGTAATCCCAGCTACCCAGGAGGCTGGGGCAGGAGAATCGCTTGAACCCGGCAGGTGGAGGTTGCAGTGAGCCAAGATTGCGCCACTGCACTCCAGCCTGGGCAACAAGAGCAAAACTCTGTCTCAAAAAAAAATAAATAAATAAAATAAAATACATGACCTCAATATGTTTGAAGGCAGAGGGAAAGATTCTTTGGAAGGCAAGAGAATAAAGTAAGAGAAAGAAAAACGAAGAAAACAGGAATGAGGGAGAGGAGTTGGGCCAATGTCCCAGGGAGAGGGGTGAGCATGGGAAAGGGAAAATCATTGCTGCTTAGACGTGTGAAGGAAAGAATATGGGTGAAAACGCAAGGACGTTTTGAGGTATAGGAGTTTGCATGGGTTGGCCTTGATCTCAGCGCAGTGGAAATTATGTGGAATACCTATGGTAGAGAAGGGGAGAAGAGGAAGTAAAAGGATAGTTTACTAAAAGCAGTCAATTTATCAACTGGTCAGCAGCACTCTTCCAGAAAGCCTCCATTTAGAAATGGACAACAATCTAATGACTAAAATTGGGGTTGGACATGATTAGCTGTCACTTACTCACATTATCCTTCCAAGTCTATCATGGTGGCCTGGCTGTATACATCGTATGAGGCAGGGCTCAATCAGAAAAGTGGAATCATCATGCATGAAATAGGGTAAGATAATTTTTTTAAAAAAAAATGTGGATTAGGCCTTAAGCAATTGTGGGTCCTGATGGAGACGTCAATGCCAGACTGTTGTCTCTGCATCTGGTGTTGGGACTGAAGTTGTTGTAGGCCAGAGGGAAAGGAGAACTGAATGTGCGATGAGGGAGAGCAATTAAGAACAACTGGTACTCCCATCTGTTTCACCATCTCCAGCCTTGAGGATGTGGGTGACTTGCAGAAACAGCTGGTACCTTTTGTCAGAGGTGCACACATACCCGGCCCAGGACTCGGAGGGGCTGAAGGAGGGAACTGGCAGGAGCTGGAGTCCCACGCTAACAAGGTAGGCTAGGAGATAACTTAACAACATACATGAGCTGCCACGGTACCTGGTACCTATATCCACCTTCCGAACACAAAAATGGCTGCTGCCTCAACTTTGCCTTCCAAATCTTACTTGCAGAACTGTAGAGGAAAGGGAATTCTGAGACTTGGCTTCATTGTGGTCCAGTTGACACCTTACAAAGCCACCACACTGTTTGAAAACAGTCTGTATTTGAAGACCCTATTTGACTGTTTGAAAACAGTCTATTTTCAAAAGTGCTTTGAAGTGGCCAGACGCAGTGGCTCATGCCTGTAATCCCAGCACTTTGGGAGGCCAAAGTGGGCAGATCACCTGAGGTCGGGAGTTCGAGACCAGCCTGACCAAAATGGAGAAATCCCGTCTCTACTAAAAATACAAAATTAGCCGGGCATGGTGGCACATGCCTGTAATCCCAGCTACTCGGGAGGCTGAGGCAGGAGAATCCCTTGAACCCGGGAGGCGGAAGTTGCGGTGAGCCAAGATCGCACCATTGCACTCCACCCTGGGCAACAAGAGAGAAACTCTATCTCAAAACAAAACAAAAAAAGTGCTTTGAAGCACTCTACAGACTCATGCAAGAATCCAGCACATGAAGTAGGCTGCAAGCAATGGCTGAGTTTTATAAGAGGAGAAATATCAGCCCAAAGGTTCCAGTTAGGGCCCAAAGTCACATCTTGTACTCCTGTTGGAATGATGGCATTTAAAACTAGTTTTCTGGTCCTATAAACGAGAACAGAGATGCCCTCTCTCTGCTGGTGGTGTGATTAGGGAGGAAACTCCCCATGCCACTGTCTCATAACTGTCACCACAGCAAGAAGTTTGGGGCAAATTAGCCCCCAGAGTTTTTGGAAATGTAGCCTTAACTGAGCTTTTCGTTGTCTCAGCACACCCTCACAACTTAGACGTGACTGGGGATTGGGAACCATTTCCACAGCCGGCGCTGCAAACAGTGCCTGGTATGAGTAATTAACTCTCATGCGGGGGCAGCTCGCTGTGAATTTGAAGACTCTGCAATGTCCCAGATCCTCATAAAGCAGCTCAAATATTTGCCGTCCAATGAAGCATGGCTGAAATAACACAATCTCCTTGTTGCAGGTTTTGGGAATGCAGCGTCAGCTAGACCCTGGGGCCCTGTGGCTTCCGTCCTCTCCTGGAGAGGTGACCAGCTGACGAGTCAGGCCCCCTTGGCTCTGAGGAAGGGGAACAACATCTGCTGTGGCATGTGCCCTGCCTGCTTCATCTCTCACCTGGCTTTAAACACACAGGGAATCAACACCAAGCTAGAAGCTGGACAGCAGGCCCTCCTCCCTGTGTTTAAGCTCACACGGCCACATCTGATGCTGTGGAGAGGGCTAGTGTCAATCAGACTCAGACCCTCATTTAGTTTTACTGCGCATGTGCGATGAAGCCAAACCATTTACTAGGATCTGGGTTTGAAGGATTTTGGAAAACATTCTTGGAACCTTGAAAGGCTGGCTTCCCAAAGAGTCTCTCATCCCCTCTCTTCTTTTTCTTTCTTCTGTGGTTTCCTTTTCCTTCTTCCCCTTCCTCTTTTTCTCTGCCCTTTGTTCTCGCTCCAGAAACACATAACCAAACACTTACTGGGATCACGCCTGTGAGGTAGGTAGGGGACAGGAGAATGGAAGGCACTGTGCCTGCCTTCAGGGGACCGACTGGTCAGCATGCGGGGAACACGGGGCGGTGAAGGCACACGAGAGGGCGGATGTCAGTTGAGCCGAGTCTTGAAGCAAAGGTAAGAATTACTGGTGGTCTTCTCTGTGCTTCGGTTGTCATTTATCTGCCCCAACACCCTCCTTTCATACCCTTTGCCATCCACTAGGCTCTCGCTGGAGAAAGAACCTGGCAGCCAGCAGTAAACTCTGACATCTTCTTATGGCCATCTCTGGGCTCATCTCCTGGGTAAAGAAATCACTCTCGAATGCAAACCCTCCTAACTTCCTGACTCTCCAGAAGTACCCAAAGTAAAGTTTCAAACACCCAGTCACCTGCCCACTTTTAATTAGAGCTGGCAAGTCCTCTCAGCTATGGTGGCCACTTAACATTTCTGCAATTCTCTTAGAACACGAACAGACTTTCAAATCTCTTTCCTGTTGTTCGCAGTGTTCCTGGCTGCTATGGTAGATTTTGCTGTTGCCTCTATTTTCACTCATGCCCCAGCCACACCAATGCTTGTAAGGGGGCCAGAAACAGTTTTAAACATAATTTGGCTTCCAGCCTAGAGCCAACTTTATCATCCACTCTTTCCCTGGCATCACACTTGTCCTGCCAACTCAACTATAGCCTGAAAGAGTTAACAGCCAAGAAGCCAGAACCAACTCTTAGAGGAGGAGCTTTAGAATGTTGACATGGCAGTCACCAGATCTGCAAAATGGTATTCAGCAAAGTGTGAGATTGTTATGAGACCAAATGCTAAACTTTATATATGAGACCTTGACACTAGCTACCAGATAGATCTGCTTTCAGGTCCCCTTTTTGCAGAATCCTTAAGAGCAGCATGTCATTTACCCACATTGCTTTACAAATGCTGCATCTGGAGTCAAGAAGACAATCTGAGGGGTTTGGAGGTTGCTGTCTGCCTGGTGATCAGAATGCTGCCCTTGTGTCGTATAGCAAATCAGAGGGAGGTCATTGGACCGCATCACCTGTGTCTCCTGGGAGCTTGTTAGAAATGCTGAATCTTGGGCTCACACTTGACCTGCAGAAACAGAATCTGCATGTTGACAAGATCACCAGGTGATCTGTATGCACATTACTGTTTGAGGAGCTCTGCTATAGAGTTTTATGGCAACAAAACACTTTTACATACATAAAATCCTCCTCTGAGGAAGGCAGAGGAAACTGAGGATTTGAGAAGGTGAGTGATTCTTTCAGGTCACATGGCTGGCGCCAGACATTTCTTAACTTCTACTTATTTGGCGCTCTTTCCACTGAACCACTTTGCCTCCTACCAACAGTCAGGAGAGAATGACAGTGGCCACGGCGGCTTTCATTGAGCTCTCACCACACGCCACACATGGTTCTGATTAAGTTATTTAATATCACTGGATCTATGAGGTAGGGGCCTTTATTTTTCTCATTTTTCTACTAGGTAAGTGGTGGAGCACCAGAATCAGCTAGTGTATTCCAGACTCCATGTAAGTTGCCCACACTGAAAGTTGAATTTTGAATTTCCCAGTAGTAACTGAGAAGCAGTATGGAAACAAGGGAATTAACAGGAACCTAGCTGTGTGACACTGGGCATGCCACATCACCCCATGTTACTTATCCAAGAAATGAGGTTGAACTGGATGATCTTTAAGGCAATTTCTAGCACTGACATTTTAGCATTCTAAATATTTCTAAATCCTTTGCTTGATATCTACTGATGGCTTTTCTTCTGAGCATCTTTGATTTAGGATCAGAAACTGTCAGCCAAGGCCAGAGGATGGGGGAAGGAGATTGGAGGCAGAGGCGCATTTTACATGAATGGGACAGATGACAAGCCCCGGGACCACATCCTGCACCTGCCTGCCGGCCAGCCACAACCCAGTCTACCGTGTGGCATCATGGGATAACTCCCAATGTGGCTGTCCTGCAGAAGTTTATGAGACTAATTTAACACCACTCCTTACAGCTGCACCACACCCAGTTCAGCTGGCAAGAGGATGCTTTTAAAGAAGAAAAGGTGATCAGGCCTGGAGTGTTTCCCACAAGCCCAACGTCACAGAATGAGTTAACTGCCAATGAATCAGAAACACATGGTGCTCAACAAGCTTCTCTCAGATTACGCACTGTTTAATAATCTAGGGAATCGTTATTTGTCAAAACAGTTGGAACTTGTTACCAAATGCAGGACCAAACTGAGACCCAGTTTGAAATGTATTGTCAAACACGCCAGAGTCTCCAGGGCCAGATTAATGCATTTAGCTCCATCCATGGGAGATTATTTTCCGAGTGTACCATTTGGTGATTGTAACTCCGAATGGGGTCTGACGAGAGCTGAGGTTTAAAAGACACCTGACCAATTACGCCTAAGTAAATATAGCTTAAAACAAATCACAAGTAAGCACTACTTTAGTCACAGTGCAAAAGAACACACACTTGCTGCTTCTATTTTCAGAAAATTAATGAACGATTTTAGTTATGGCAAAACAACCCTGCAGAACAAGGGTCAGTTTGCTCTTTAATCAAGAAGCTTTGCCAAATATTTACTAAAATAGGGCAGACTCCTTGTAAAAGTATAAATAGTTTTGTTTCTTATTTAAAATAAAAAGGTCTCTAGCACCTTATATGGTCTGATCCTTTGATAGCACTCAAGTGTTTCTATAGTAGGATTTCCATTGTGGTCTCTGCTAAGGAAAAAAGAAACAAAATTGCAGCACGAGGTCAAAGAAAAATGATGCTTCCCATAAAAATCCAATTGAAACTGCAGAGTGAACTGTGAGGAATGTTGTCTCATAGGATAAAGCATGTGGTGATGCTGTACTCAGACTCAGTGAGGACCAAGATTCCCATGGCCGACTCATGATTCATCCCTTCACCTTCTTCCCTCCTTCCTGATAGCCCCAGATTCTGCGTCTCTCCCCAGTGTGGTCCAGGGGATGAGCTCCATGCTCAGCTCCAGGGGCAAGTTCTGCTTAAGCCAACCATGGGAGTTCCCTGATTGGTTTAGGAACATGCATGTGACCCAATTCTGCCCCATGAAAAGTAGGAAGTCTGCTGTGGGGAGGTTTTGGGAAAGAGTTTCTTGCTCCTAAGAAAGAGGAACAGGAAGAGACAGATCTTCTTCTTACAGGTGTTGCCGTGTTTGGATATGATGCCCCAAAGTGACAGCCATGTTGCTTTCAGGTGAGGGTAAACCTGACACAGGGTTGGGCAAGATAAGGAGAATCAGTGAGAGACGGAACATAGCCCTGACACATCACATCTGGAGCCCACCTGCCTTTGGATTTCCCGTTATGTGAAACAATACACTTCCTTATTGCTTAAATCAGTTTGAGTTGGTATTTCCAGTATCTGCTGCCCAAAGCATCCAAACAGATCTAATATAGCTTTCAAATTCACATACCACAGACTAGCCACCCCCCTTTTCTATTACTGTCCTGAAAACTTTGCCTCACCCATTGTTTTGTCAAAAGTCTTCTGAAAGGGTAAAATTTCCCCAGATACCGTAACATAATGCTATAGATTAATCAATATGTCTAAATGGTGATCCTCAACTGATTACAACTAATTTCATTTTCATTTCTCAAGACAGGCAAACCAGAGTGGTTTTCTAAAGGGCCCTTTCTATAGTAAAAATAACATTGGGTCAGTCACACGTTCATTTCCAGGACTGGTTGAGTGGCTCCATCCATCTTCTCTCATGGATACCCCTTGTGACAAAGCTGAGAATGTCAAGACAGCTGATGGGACTCAGGGCAGACAACAGAGGGTCTGAAACAGCACATCTTACCGGTTCAACCAAGAGCCAAGGGAGTTGGCATAAAAAACAGACATATTCTATATTTTGCATTCAGAATGTCTTTTTTCTTTTTATAACCTTCATCAGAGATTTTTATATACACACATTCCAAAATGGAACAATGCAGCAAAAAGAGTCAAGGGGAATTCTAAAAGCATTCTCTGCCTACATCTGATGAATGAAAGGGTTGGATTTTTCATCTTTATTTATTTGGCCTCAATGTTCAGCTTTCTTGTATCTATGAAGATACAAGAAAAAGATACAAGATATCTATTTAGCACACTTCAAATCCCTTGAGGGAGGTAGTTATGAAGATACAAGAAAAAGATACAAGATATCTACTTAGCACACCTCAAATCCCTTGAGGGAGGTAGTTATTGAATGTGCTACCAGCTCTAAGAAGGAGAGCTGCAGGCTTTACTCCATGAGGGCCTCTGGCACTTAGACTACAGATTAGAGGAATGGTGGGTAATTCCCAATCAAAACTGAATCTGAAAATTATTTTTAAGACCACTTAACATGCTATCTATCTTCTTAACAAATCTTAAGTGTACATTACTGTTGACTATAGGTTGATTAGAGCTTACTCATGTTGCCAAGTGAAACTTTATATCTATTGATTAGTAGCTCTCCATTTCCCCCTCCCCCACTAGTCCCTGGTAACCACTATTCCAGTCTTTGATTAGGAATTTGACTATTTTAGATACTTTATACAAGTGGAACCATGCAGTATTTATCTTTCTGTGTCTGGCTTATTACATTTAGCATAATGCCCTCAAGGTCTATCCATATGGTCACACAGTACAGAATTTCCTTCATTTTAAAGGCTGAATAGTATTCCATTGTATAAATATATCACATTTTAAAAAATCCATTCATCTGTCAATGGACATTTAAGCAGTTTCCTTGTCTTAGCTATTGTGATTAGTGCTGCAGCGAACACAAGAATGCTAATATCCCTTAAAGATCCTCATTTCAATTCTTCTGGATATATACACAGAAGTGGTATTGCTGGATCCTATGGTGGTTGTATTTTCAAATTTTCGAGGAACTTCCATGCTGTTTTCCATAGCAGCTGCACCATTTTGCATTCTTGCAAACAATGTATAAGGGTTCCAATTTCCTCACATCCTCACCAACACTTGTTGTCTTTTTTTTTTTTTGATAATAGCCGTCCTAATAGGTGTAAGGTGATTTCTCATTGTGTTTTTGACCTGCATTTCTCTGATTATAGTGATGATAAGCTTTTTTTCATATTCCTATTAGCCATTAATATTTCTTTTCTGGAGAAATGTCTGTTCAAGTTCTTAGCCACTTTTTAAATTGGCTTCTCAGTTTTCTTGCTATTGAGTTGTTTGAGTTCCTTATATATTTTGGAGATTAATCCCTTGTCAGATACATGGCTTACACGTATTTTCTCCCATTCTGTAGGTTGTCTTTTCACTCTGTTGATTCTTTCCTTTCCTGTGCAGAAGATTTTTAGTTTGATGTAGTCCCGCTTGTTTATTTTTGTTGCCTGTGCTTTTGGTGTCATATTCATTGCCAAGACCAAGATCATGAAGCTTTTCCCCTATGTTTCCTGATAAGAATTACACAGTTTCAGATCTTATGCTTAGAAATGTTTTTTGCTGGATGCTAGAATGCTAATCTTTGGTCCCATATTCACTCAAAATTATAAAATGAAAAAGAGGTTGTGAGAATCTGAGCAAAATTCACAAATTATAAATCAAATGTCAATTATACTTTCTATGTTCATTCATTCTTATAATGGCAAAAATATCTGTGGTTGCAGTGACATTTTGGCACACATCATCATGCTCTTCAAAGACTGTAAACTGTGGTGTGACCTCTGTTCAGAAAGAATTACTGCCCTATAAAGTTATAGAGGCACTGAAAGTCTTTTACTTTCTCTTCTTTGGAAAGGTGCAGTGCGTTCCTTGCAGACATTGCTCTGAGTAGTATGTTGCACAGACTCAAACACTGTACCTTTTTAACACCCGCAGCTTGAACCCAGATTCACAACCTTTGGGACTCCTTCCTTTGATATGAAATCCAACCACAAGGCTCATGAACTATTAACACAGGCCTTTATCTGTTGCACTTGTTACAATTCGAGCAGAACTCGCTGTAATACTATTATGGGACAGTGGGCTCCAGTGATAATAATGCAGGGCACAACTCAGTTTGCAAAGTACTTTTCCTTATGTTATCTCATGTCAGCCTCTCAAGAATCCTGATGGGATTTTATAGACAGGAAAAGCAGATGAAATCAAAAGGCTCAAAGTACTTGACCAAGTTCAGAGGCAGAAGCAGAGCTAGCACTTGAGCCTAGCTTTCTTACTCCAAACCCAGTGTTTCTTCCATGATAATACCTTGTCTTGACGAAGGTGGCATGAGGGCAGTGTTATGTGATGGTTAAGGGCACAGTAGTTCTGGGTTCAAATTCCAGTTCTGCTACTTATCAGCCAGGTGAACTGGGGAAAGTTGCTAAGCCTCAGGGCCCTGCCTTGGTTTTCCCATCTATAAAATAGAAATAATAATATGTACACCATTGGGTTTTGGAGCTTAATGCATTAATGCAAGAAGAGCACTAAGCATAGTGCTTCACACAAAGTGCAGTACTCAGCAAGTCCTCAATGAATAATAGCTCTTAAAAAACCGAAGGGAAGTGAGCCTTGGTTGAGCACTTTGCATGTGAATCCCATTTCTCTGGGTTTTCACTGTTATTGACTGTTAGTCAAAGGTGTCCTGTGAGCTCCAGTTTCCTGTTTGGCCAAATGAAGGCAATGGGACTTGATAAGAACACTCACAAGAACCCCTCTACCTGGCCTCCATTTTTAACACTGGCTCTCCATTGTCTGTGGGGTGTTTGTGTTCACCCTAGGTGTCTGGGGAGAAAGGAGGCAGAAGGGAGTGAAGGATCCTGGTATCAAATTTACCACCTTTCCCTTCATGTTAACACTCCCCCCCTGCACCCAGCCAAGATGTTTACAGGGCAGGAGATTAAGATGCAAAGGAAAGTGGTGACGCCTGGGAACGGCCTTGGCTGTTTTGGAAAATACACACCAACACACAGACACAGCTGCTATTGACTTCAAAGACATAATGATTCTAGGATGGCAACATTATGATTTGGTAGTTAGATCTCGTAAATTTACGTCATTTGTTTAAAGCACTACAGGGCACAAACAAGTAGAGTAAACTGCAATAGTCACATCACCTGACAAAAGTAATCATAAGATGAGAAGGCCAGCACCAAGGAGGGACTGTTTCTTTTTTTTTGAGACAGAGTCTCGCTGTCGCCCAGGCTAGAGTGCAGTGGCGCGATCTCGGCTCACTGCAGGCTCCGCGCCCCGGCGTTCATGCCATTCTCCTGCCTCAGCCTCCTGCGGAGCTGGGACTACAGGCGCCCGCTAATTTTTTGTATTTTTAGTAGAGACGGGGTTTCACCATGTTAGCCAGGATGGTCTTGATCTCCTGACCTCGTGATCCGCCCACCTCGGCCTCCCAAAGTGCTGGGATTACAGGCATGAGCCACCACGCCCGGCCAGGAGAGACCGTTTCTTATTACTGCACTAAATGAACTGGACAATTCAACTGGGAATGTTTATTTTGTGTCATATAAGCCACTCTAACCAAGGCCCAGGGGATGGAGGAAGTTCCAGAGAGGCAGGGTCCTCTCTCCAACCCTTTTGAAGTTGACCAACTATTTGCTGGAATGTGCCACACAAAAAGAAAACAAACAAGAATTAGCACAGATTCCTGTGCAGCATTAAAAGTGATTCTTCAAGAGTGTCAACGCTCCCTAGGGCTGTACTTGGCCAAGGGGATCAAGCTCCCAAAGCTCAAGCTCCCAAAGTTCTAGCTCTTTATAGTCAGTGCTTACTTTCCCTCTTCCAATAGCTCAGGCCCTAGAATGGAGCCTAGGACCCAACCCCTGACTCCCCATCTCCTCCCCATGAGTTCACCCTTGGAACCCAGGGTGTCCTTTCTCAAAAGTCCACCTTGGTTTGGACCCTCTCGACCCTCAGAGTTCTAGTAATGTGAAGCCCTGCATAACTCCTGTATGGGAGGGCAGCTTTGTAAAGCCTTGAAATGTTTCTCTTACCTCCCTCCCTTGGGCAATGAGTGCCCATGGCCTTTAAGACACTTAAGTAAAAAGGAGCAAAGAAGGACTACTCAAATGAGTCTCCTCAGAATGCAGATTTATTCCAAGGCAGTTCACTGTCTTTCCTAGATGGAGCACTGCTTGACCACCTTTAAACACACAGCCCTTGATAAAACAAATTCAAGTTCTGCCTAACCAGTTCTGCCCACTGTATTAAAAATACTGGACACTTATGGTCTCTTTTTGCTGGTATGAATTAATGGACATTTTGTCTTCAGTAATGTTTCAGGAAGTCTGGTCTGTTGACTGCTTTAGAATCACCTGAGATGCTTGTGGAAATGCAGAATCCTGGACCCCATCTCTGGCCTAATAAAGCAAAGTTTCTGGGAATGGGCCAAGAAATGAGCATCCCACGTGATTCCAATGCACACCAGAGCTTGTGCTGATCAATGAGAAGTCACCTTGTCTGGCATTTACTCCTTCAGTTCATGAATATGTATTGAGCACCTATGACGTGTCAGGCATGGTTCTAAGCTCTGGGAGTACAGCAGGAAATAAAGTAGACACTTCCAGAGGAAGCTTACCTTCTAGAGGGGAAGACAAACAAATAAATACATAAATGAGCCTATTTTAATACCACATAGTAGTATCAGGGGAAGACAACAAGGGCAAGGGGATAGAGAGTAGAGGTGTTATTTTTAGCTAAGGCAATGGGGAAGGCCTTTCTGAAAAGGCATTTGATTTGAGCAGAGCCCTGAATGCAGTGAGGGTGCAAGCCAGCAGATATCTGAAGAAGGAGTGTTCCAGGCAAAGGGAACAGCAGGTGTAAAGGACCCAAGACAGAAAGGATGCTGGGCATGTTCGAGGAACAGTGAAGAGAGAAATGTAGCTAGGGCAGAGGGAGTGACGGGGACAGGGGTGGAAGGACTTGTGATCAGAGAGGTTGGGGAGGGGTGCAGGTCACGAAATGATTTGAGGACTTTGCTTTTACTCTGGGTGTGATGGGAAGCCACTGGGCGGTCTGGACAGGACAGTGACATGCCCTTCCTCTGGGTTTGAAAGGGCTCTTCTAGCTGCTGCTTCTGTCTCTAAATCTCTCTAGGTGTTCCCAGCCAGTTCTATGGCTATTAAGTGAAGAGCTGATTGAGGGGAACAAGAGTACCTTCTAGTCACACTCGTACATCTATCACTCATGGTATTCTTCTATGTGTCAGGTGTTTAAATAAATCACCATCTCATTTAATTCTATGAGATAGGCACAGGATTAGCACCCCTATTTTATTGATGAGGAAATTCAAGCTCACAGAGACTATACAACTTGAAATGTGATGGAAGCGGGTTTTCTAACTTAGGCTGCTGATTTTAACCAATGTGCCCCACTGCCTCCCCTGATAGAACCACTGAGCTTTGCTGCAGCTGCATGGGTAAAATGAAGCATAACAATTGTGAAAATTTAACAAAGAAAAGAAAAGGGGTCTAGATTCATGACCAGTGGGGGAAAGGTTGAAGCCAACACATGCATGTGAACCTTGAAATTTCAGCTTTATTATTTTCAGTTTGTGCTTTAGCAGCTCCTTCTTCTGTATACTTCATAGCGAGTCATGTAAATTCAAAGTCACAGCCCTAAAAAGCCACCTAACCATAGGTAGTTTAACTTATCAGCAATTTCAGACTGCCTTCTTTCTCCTCCTTTGCTCCATCGAACCACAGCTGCTGCATCCTGCTCTATTAACCACAACTCAAAGTTGCTTCTAAAGTCTGTTTATTTTCCTTTTTTCAAACTGGTCTTTCTTTTTAGGGAATTATCTCCATACTTAGCACATCAAAATAGGAAATGAACTTCTTGACTCTGTTAGAATTACCCCCTCAGTTAGCAAAGTTGAATAGAGCCCTAACCCAAGGCAGCCCACCTAATCTAAGATGTCATCTCATAAACATATCAAATGATGGTCCCCTTGTGCCAGGGAGAGATCTACTTTTTATACAGTATTTTTGTAGGTAGCCTTGGCAGACTAGGAGCTGTCTAATTGAAAGGCATGGAGTATGAGCTAATTGCTGCCGTTGTTTTTCAAGCTTAAACTATTAATTTGTAGCTTCTTGTGTAACTGACAGAAAAGTAACCAGGAAGTATTATCCATTAATAATGCAGTAAAGTTCTAGTTACTCAGGAGGCTGGAGCAGGAGGATTGCTTGAGTCTAGGAGTTTGAGGCTGCAATGAGCTATGCTTATGCCACCGCACTGCAGTCTGGGTGACAGAGCGAGACTATGTCTCTAAAAAAAAAAACAAGAAATTAATATAAAAAATACAAGTAAAATTAAATGCTGCCCAGCCACTCTTGCAAATTCTGAATCAAATGAACTGCAGATATTCATATGTTTAATTCAGTCACCAATAAGAATTTATATTTGCCTAACAGTTGAGCTGAGAGCAAAACTTTTTGTTTTTTTAAGTCTAAGAAGAAAAAAAAGGTAAGGACAGAGAGGGTGGGGTTCAAAACTAACTTAGAGCCAGCTGTGTTTCTTCTTCAAGAGGGACCACTAAGGAGGTGATGGCTTGTTTAATTTCAGAAATGTAAACAGAAGAAAGCCTGTCACAATTAAGTTAGAATTTAAGTCCTAATTAAGTCTGATGCAGCATAATGGAGATTTAGATTTAGTAAATATTGATCCCAAGTGGCTTTACTTTCTTTATACATCTCAAATTAATCTTAATGTAAACAAAGGGCATGTGTTCTTTTCAAAGTAAAATTTGCTCCTATCTGTATTCCAAGAGAAATGAGATTGGAAACCACAGGATTACATTTCCCAGGAATGTATATGAAAGACCACAGCCTTGGAGCAGTGCTATCTGTATTTCTGCAGTACAGCTTGGGGCCTGTCAGTCCACACAGAGCAGCAGCAGATCACTAAGGAATCCTGGGCAAGATTAAACACACACACACACACACACACTCACACACACACACACGCTTATATAAACTGACCCAAAGTGTTATAGACCCCAAGATTTTAAGATCTACTTCTTAAGGTCAATTGCATAACTGGAAAAGTGAGTTTAAAATATTTGAAAAAAATTATAATTAATCTGCCAGTGACTACAGCTCCCATTTCAGTCCATCTCTGCGATGGCTAACTGAAAATCCAGGTTGCCTTTGAGGGCATGGAGAAATAAACAGTTCCTGATACTTCACAGAAGAGGAATTTATTTAATGCTGTTAAGGGAGTTAGTGATTGCCCAGTTTACTCTGAAACCATCTTTGTCATCTAAAAACATAAGAAATTCTTGTCAAATGAGTTAACTGTTAATTTTGTTTTTATGTAAACACAATATACCTATATTGTTTTCCTAAAGTTTTAGTATTTTCTTAAGCAGTTGGCATCAGAAAGACAAGAAGAAAAAGTGTGCACTTGAAATGGGCAAGACATTTTCTCAAGATGGGGATTTTGTCGTACTGAATTGGTAGATAGACCGAGAAATATTTTGGTAATAAAATGTATGCTGTCTTAAATTTTATATCAGAATTATTGTCCTAGAAAGAACTATCCCCCTCTTCTGGGCATGACTGTCCCCGAAAAACATTAGCATTTCTCTGAACAGTTTTATAACTGAACTAGAGATCAAGAAAGTGAAATACCTGGGTTACTCATTTTATAGGTGGGAGGACTGAGGCTTCTTCTGTGAACCCACTAAAGAGATGATAGCTTAGATGAAATCCAGGATGTATGTTAGAGGAGGAACAAACAGCAATTGGCAATGGATAGGATTTGAAGGGCAAGAAAAAGGAATCAGGTATGCGTCAGGCCTCTGAGCCCAAGCTAAGCCATCATATCCCCAGTGACCTGCACGTATACATCCAGATGGCCTGAAGCAACTATAGATCCACAGAAGTGAAAATAGCCTTAACTGATGACATTCCACCATTGTGATTTGTTTCTGCCCCACCCTAACTGATCAATGTACTTTGTAATCTCCTCCATCCTTAAGAAGATTCTTTATAATCTCCCCCACCCTTAAGAAGTTTCTTTGTAATTCTCCCCACCCTTGAGAATGTACTTTGTGAGATCCACCCCCTGCCCCCAAAACGTTGCTCTTAACGCCACTGCCTATCCCAAAACCTATAAGAACCAATGATAATCCCACGACCCTTTGCTGACTCTCTTTTCGGACTCAGCCCGCCTGCACCCAGGTGAAATAAACAGCCTTGTTGCTCACACAAAGCCTGTTTGGGGGTCTCTTTACACGGACGCGTGAGACAGTATGCCTCCCAGGTTTCGGGTCTGAGCAGTTGACTGGATGCTGATATGACTTCCTGAGATGGTAAAGCCTGGGAGAAGAACAGCTGTGAAGGTAATAGAACAAAGGGTTCTGCTGTGCATGACGTCCAAGGCGTTAACTATCCACATGGCGATGTTAAATAAGCAGTTGAATATGTGAGTCTGGAGGCTCAAGGGAGCTCAGGGCTAGACATAGAAAAGGGGAAAGAATTCAGATGGAGAAGAGAAGCAGGCCCCAGGCTGAGCTCTGTGTATGGAGTCATTCTAGCAGGAAAATCAAAGTAAGGAGACTCCTAATTTTGAGATCCTGTACAGAGTATTTTTATTACCTTGTTTAGAGTTATGAATTCCCTAGAATATGTGCACAAAAACATATTTCAGGGTCAAAAATTGATGAATTTTGGATTAATTGCTTTGGAATGATTTTTAATCATTGCAAGTCAAGAGTTGATTATATTCTGGAATACTACGCAGCCGTAAAAAAGAATGAGACCATGTCCCTTGCGGGAACATGGATGGAGCTGGAGGCCATTATCCATAGCAAACTAATGCAGGAACAGAAAACCAAATACTGCATGTTCTCACTTGTAAGTGGGAGCTAAATGATAAGAACTCATAGACACATAGAGGAGAACAATAGACACTGGGGTCTATTGGGAGAAGATCAGGAAAAACAGCTCATGGATACTAGGCTTAATACTTGGGTGATGAAATAATCTGTACAACAAACCCCCATGACACAAGTTTACCTACGTCACAAATCTGCACATATACCCGTGAAATTAAAATAAAAGTTAAAAAGAGTTGATTATATGCTTATTTTCACATCCAGTAGGAACTAGTTCAATGAATTTGACAAACCTTTAGTAAATGGCTTTGGAGTCAGACATTCTGGGCTTGCATGCTAATTACACCTACCTAACTAGCCATGAGATCTCAGGCAAATAAATTAGGATCTAAGCATTGAGTTCATGAGGTAAAAAATTGCATTGGGAGAAGTAAGTGAGACAATTTAAGGTAAAATACCTGGAACAATTCCTAGCACACAGTAAGAGTTCAATAAGAGGAAGCGATGATTAATTAGATAAGGCATGTTCTCCCAGAGACCTTCAAGTCTGTTGAGAAGAGGCAGACACAACCAGGAAATGCCAGCAAGAAGTTTCCAAAGTGCGGAGATTTGATATGAGCAGAGAACCTCCTGAAAACACTTTTGTTGTCTTCCAGTCAAAAGGAGTCAGAGGGATGGTCCCAGCCACCCTTGCTCTCCTGGGCGGGTTGAGGCAGCCCAGCTTCAATCCTTAAAGAACTGTCTGTGCAGATGAAGAAGAGATGCTGCCTCCTCAGGACTCGGCACCAAGGGCAGCTGGCTGCCCTATCTCGGTCCTTTCCTTCCCTTGGGTGCATCCGCCTGTCCCACCGCCCTCCCCTTACCCGCCTGAGTCTCCTCCCAACCGGAACTTTACCCCTCCCAGGGTCACGCTTGGTTTCCTGACATGCGGGTATGTCCCTAATCAAACAGTTTCAGTTCCCTCTCCGGCCTGGGGTTTCCAATAACAAAGCCTGTGGCATCCAAAGGACATTCTCTTTTGGACCCAGGTCTTGCTGCTGGGTTGGAGCCCTTGTTTTTGAGGCCCACTCTGGTCCGAGGCGCTGCCTGTACCTTTGCAGACATGGGTTCCATCCCCTGTGAGGCAGGGGGCTGTTTATCCCTGCTTGACATGGCTACTTGGCTACTGGTCTAATTCACTATGGATTCTGAAATGTCTCTTTCTTCTATTCATTATATCACAGCAGCTTGAGCAGCTAAAGGATCAAATGTAAGCAAGACATGAGATGTACTTCCTGCCTTAGACTTGCCCTTGTTGGCAGCCAGGCCTGCTGTAGAGGCAAAAGGCAGAACATTTTACTGAGTTCAGTGTGTAGCTGAGTAATAGATCCATTTTTAGGGTGTTGGGTCCCAAGGCAGTGGTTGAGCTGTGTCTCCAGGGATTTACAGGATTGAAGAATAACAGCAACAACAACAATAATCGATAAATGTAAAATGCTATATGCTGGTGAACAATATCCCGTAAGTTCATTTAAAACAGCAAATATTCTGTATAATAACAATTTCTAAAATGATCTTTTAAAATGATCACTTTTGAATTGATTAACCCAGTGCTTCAAACTATGAATAGTCCTCAGTATTGCTGAGTTTGTTTTACCTCTCATCTTGATCTTTTTGCTTTCTACTCTGAGCTTGAAAATCAACAATTAAGCATCTCTGTGTGCCAAGGGAATTAGGTCAAGCCTGCCGCCATGGATCCTGCCAGCCATGCCGGGCCCAGAGGCTTCCTGCCACCTGAGAGGAGCCATTGAAGCCCTCCTTGGGTGGTCAGAGCTTAGGGAAAGGCAGAAGTGGGTTTATTTCAAAGGTAGGCTTATGCTTTGGGGCCTTTTTCTTGTACTGGCCTCTCCCCAGGCCCTGTACCTCACTTTCAGTTTGTAATTTTGTGTTCCTTTTCTTTAAAAGGGCAGCAATTATATGGGCTTGAGGACTCACTAAACCTGGGTCTACCCTTATGAGGGGTGAACTCCCTTGAGGGCCAGCCAAGAGATCCTGCCAGCTCTGGGCTCCTTTTGGGCAGCCTGCCCTGAGTGGGCAGGGGCTGACCTGCAAAACCGTATTGGGTGTAGTTGCCATGACAACAGGCCCAGGGCAGTGACCAAGGACCATTCTGGGGAAAATATCCCAGGGCCCAGGTTACTGCTGGAGAAATTTGAATGGCCAGAGGTAATCCACATTTTTTCTTCTTTTTTCAGAGAGAGAGTCTCACTATGTGTCCCAGGCTGGACTCGAACTCCTAGTCTCAAGCAGTCCTCCCACTCAACCTCCTGAGTAGCTGGGATTATGGTCACGTGCCACTGCCTCAGCCCACAGTGGACATTTATGCCCCTCACTGAGTAACCAAAGGGAGGTGCTTTTTGATGGAGTATTAGAAAGAGATTCACATAAACCATGGGCTGTGAGGTAGGGCTGATCATCCATCTGGTCACTTGGAGGAGCCTACCAAGGACTCCTGTCTCCCTGAGTTTGCCCACATGTGACCGGATCCTCCTGGTTTGGAGGACTTGTCTTTGTGGATCCCTGTTCTTTACACGTCTCATTCAGGGTTCTTGTTGCTAGTTTTTGTGGTTTCTTGAGTCTTAGCTGTTTCTCCAGGACTCTGGCCAAGTTCCTTGATTCATTGTACCTGCACGGAGGGCAGGGAATGTAAATAGTATATAGATTTTGAGCAATATTGTAAATGCTTTATGGATTGTGTGTTACAGAGAGTAGCTGAGCTGTAAAATTGGGATTAAACCAATGTGTTTACAGAAATGTTCTGACCGTAAAATTTCTGCGCTTTCTTAATACAGCCTTTGTGATGCAGAGCTTTGAGTACTTGGAGGGTGCTTCAGAACTGGGGACTCCGAGACCATCTCTGGCAGCCTCTTGTGAGCATCTGAGCCAACATCTTGGTTGCATTTTCTCCACGTTGGAGTGACTCTTCTTGGGCATGCCAGCTTCTTCTTTGAGTCTGTAATGCATTCCTGACCAAATACCCCGCACATGTGCCCTTCCATGTGAACAGAAACGCCTCTCCCTCTGAGGTGAAAACAGTGCTGTCAACACCCTCCTCACAGGGCACATGCCTTGTGAGTGAGAGTGATGGAGCTCTGCCAGCAGCCATGCTGTCCACCCTCCTCACGGGGAAAGGCTGCTCTTCACCGGCCAGCCCGCTGGAAATGTCCCTCTGAGTCAGTCTTACCAAGGCAGGAGAAAGCAGTTTCCTGCTTTCACGCCTTCCCTTTTTTTCTTTTCTCTCTTCCTTACTTCTTCCATTCCTCTTCCTTCCCTCCCTCTTGACCTTCCTCTCTCCCTTCCTCCCTTCTTTCCTTCCTTCTTGTGGCTCTCCTTTGTGAGTGACCTACCTCCGCTTCCTACTCTGTGACTTTGCACGTTCAATCATTGCCTGGCTCCACCAGCAGTATATAAGGTGAAAGAGGATCCTGCCAACCATTCTAGGCCCAGAGGACACCTCTCTCTCTCTGTGCGTCACACACACTCTCTCTCTCTCTCTCACACACACACACACACACACACACACACACACACACACACACACACACTCATTGATGGGGTAATAGGATCAAGAGGTAGCCTTGCATCATCAAAAAGAAGTCAGCCACTCTAGTCTGGAGCTTTAGAAGACAAAGTAAAAAAGAAGTCAGACAGTCCTAGCTTTGAATCCTGGCCCAGCCACTTACTAGGTGGGAGACCTTGGGCAAGTCACTTAACCTCTCTGAGCTTCTGTTTCCTTCCTTGGGTGTAGAATGGGGATAAGAAGCCTGCAAGAGCAGAATAAGGATTCAAATCTATATAGTAGGTGCTCACTAAATAGTAGATATTTGTATGATTTGAAACTGTCCATAATTGTTCCTGTAGGCTTTAAGAAGAAAACACCCAGAAATGAGTTGTATCGTCTGAGTTTGTGATGGATGCATATTGGTAGGAAATAAGTGAGACAATATTTCAGAAATTGGCATAAGGCCATGGGAGGTCCAGCTTAGAGACCACTTTGGACTGGTCTTGGCTTACAACCCACTGAAAACCAGCTCACTGAGGTTCATTTATTGGGAGGTTTATTATAGTTAATTAATAAACTAGGATTGAAATAGGCAATGGTTGGGCCTATTTTTAGTACCTCTTTTTTTTTTTTTTTTTTGAGATAGAGTCTCACTCCGTCACCCAGGCTGGATGGAGTACAGTGGCACAATCTTGGCTCACCACAACCTCTGCTTTCCAGGTACAGGCGATTCTTCTGCCTCAGCCTCCCAAGTAGCTGGGACTACAGGTGTGTGCCACCACACCTGGCTAATTTTGTATTTTTCGTAGAGACGGGGTTTTACCATGTTGGCCAGGCTGGTCTCAAACTCCTGACCTCATGATCCGCCTGCCTTGGCCTCCAATTTTTTTTGAGACAGAGTCTTGCACTGTTGCCCAGGCTGGAGTGCAGTGGCAAGAACATGGCTCACTGCAGCCTCAACCTCCCCAGGCTCAAGCAATCCTCTTGCCTCAGTCTTCTGAGTAGCTGGGACCACAGGCACGCACCACCACAGCCGGCTCATTTTTAAATTTTTTATAGAGATGGGGTTTTGCCATGTCGTCCAGGCTGGTCTCAAACTCCTGGGCTCAAGCAGTCCTCCCTCCTCGGCCTCCCAAAGTGCTGGAATCCCAGGCATGAGCCACTGTGCCCAGCCAAGTTTTGGCACCACCAGACTCCAGACTGCTGTCCAGCACTTGTGCTCTGCATTTTTTCCCAGCCTTGTCTGCCATCATAATGTTCATTTCCACATTCCATTTGCTCTCAGCTGACTGTAAATAACGCCAAGAAGCAACCTGGCATACAAACCCCTCTGAAGGGATTAATAACTGTTAATAATAATACCAGAAAGCACTTTACAGAATATATTATTCCTAATCCATATCATAATTCTACATGATAGTTTTATTTTCTTTATACTTTCATACAGATGAGGAAACTGAGGCTGAAACAGGCAATTAATTTGTGCAGGTGGCACGTTTACTACATGGTGGAACCAGGATCTGAACTCAAATTTGTGTGTGAATGTTTTCAGAATATTCACCTACATGTTGCCCAAAGTCAAGGCTGCCCTGGGGTGGTGTGTATACCTGAATGACAATCAGTGCAGGCACTGAGGGAAGGGAGAACCGATGCTGGAGAGGCAAGCATAACTGCCACTGTTAACTTTGTGACCAACCTTCATGTCTTGTGGCCTAAAGGACAATCGTATCCCTTCTGGGGGAATTTCCCCACCTCCATGTTGAAGCCAAGGATGATTAGTACTCCATCGAAAAGAGGTCAACATGATAACCAGGAGTTGTGGTCATGGGGCATTAAAAGGTTTGAAGCTGTTCCAGAAAGGATGTCATTGATGTGGAATACAGGTGAGCCACTTGGTCCTCAAGGGAGTGTCAGGGAGGAGAGTAAAGACCACATGGCAGGCCAGGTGTGGTGACTCACTCCCGTAATCCCAGCACTTTGGGAGGCCGAGGTGGGTGGATCACCTGAGGTCAGGAGTTTGAGACCAGCCTGGCCAACATGGAGAAACCCCATCTCCACTAAAAATAAAAAATTATCCAGGTGTGGTGGTGCATGCCTGTAGTCCTAGCTGCTTGGGAGGCTGAGGCACAAGGATTGCTTGAACCCAAGAGGTGGAGGTTGCAGTGAGCCAAGATCATGCCACTGCACTCCAGTCGAAACAAAACAAACAAAAGACCACATGGCAGTGGGGAGGCTCCCATGGCGATCCCAAGCAATGTGTATTCCATCCCCGTGGCCTGCCAAGTGAGGTTTCCAGCAATTCAGTTGAGACTGCTGGCTGGCCGGGGCTTCTGTTATTGGTGCCCACACCATTTGGTTGGCCCCTCCAGGAGACAGGCCTGAGGAGCCTGGGGACTTGTACGATACAGCTTGGTGGCTAGGAGGGTGGGTGCCTGTGTCAGAGTGCTTGAGCCAGATCCTGAATCTGCTACTCACAAGGAGTGTGAGTCTGGATACACTGATAAACCCTTCTGTAAATGCAAATAATTTCTTAGTCTGTCAAATGTGAATCATAATTGTACCTATACTTTATTGGAGTGTAGGAAGATTAAAAGGGTTAATATATGGGAACACTTAATACAGAGCCTATACATAATAAACACCCAATAAATGTAAGCTTTTAATATCTTTTTGGTTTCTTTATATATTAAAGTATAGTGGTTTTCAACTGGGGACAATTTTGCCCCCCACACCACTGTCACCCCCACATTTGGTTGTTGTAACTGGGGGGTGAGTGCTACTGGTTTCTAACGGGTAGAGGCCAGAAATGTTGCTAAACATCCTCAATGCACAGGACAGCCTCCCATCGAAAGGAATTACCTGGTTGAAAATGTCAGTAGTGCTAAGGTTCATAAAAACCAAACCACGTGGATCTTCCATTGTTCACCAAGAAGTTGCTGAGATATTTGATCCAGCCATGAGACTGGGAAGAGATTCAAGAGGTTAGTAAAAAGCATCTTTGGTATAAATAAGTGGGGCTGTACCCCACATCATTTTGACCCAATTCTCAAATTCCACTTTCACGATTGGTTAATTTGTTCCATGTATTATCAAGCAATAGGTGACAACTTGGAGATCACTAGCATTCTGGAAAACTAATGAACAGCAACAAGGAAATAAAATAAACCATATTTGTTCCTGAGGTTCAGCTTTGCTCCTTGCATGTATGGACATCTCCACCACTGATGGGTTTACTCATTATACTTGCAGAAAACTTTATAAAATTCTATTTGCATGACTTCCTCCAAGATGGTTTCTCTACCTGAAATTCTCTGTTCTCCTTGCGCCCTCACCCAACCCTAACTCCCCACACCCCCACCCCATCTCTTGACTACTGAAATTGAATTTTTTTTTTTTTTTTTGAGACAGAGTCTGACTCTGTCGCCCAGGCTGGAGTGCAGTGGCGTCATCTCGGCTCACTGCAACCTCTGCCTCCTGAGTTCAAGTGATTCTCCTGCCTCAGCCTCCCGAGTAGCTGGGATTACAGGCACCCGCCACCATGCCTGGCTAATTTTTTGTGTGTTTTTAGTAAAGACGGGGTTTCACCATATTGGTCAGGCTGGTCTCGAATTCTTGACCTCAGGTGATCCACCCACCTCGGCCTCCCAAAGTGTTGGGATTGCAGGCATGAGCCACTGAGCCCGGCCTAAAATTGACATTTCATTCAGCTTTTAACATCTGCTTCCCGCTTCACCTCCTCCAACTTTACTGAAGTTGGGAATTTTCTCTCCTTTTCTGAACTCCTCAGTCATGGTCTGATCACGCCTTGCCTTAAATTGAAGTTATCTGTGAACTTGTCTTTCTCCCCGACCTACCTGAGAGCTTTTCCATGCAAAGACTTTGTCTTTTTCTTCTTTGTATCTTCCAGAGCTTCTAATGTTGAGGCTCAGCATGTGCTTGAGTAAATGAGTGAATGAATGGGTCCCCACAGAAATACTCCCTCATTGCAAGCCAAATTCAAGTCAAGTGCAAGCCAGGGAGACCTGTGCCCAGGCGCAGGCCCTGGTTAGGCATTTCTATAGTACCACACATCTCTGATGAAGCCATTTTCTCTTGGATTCCCTGGGAAAACATCCCAGGCATGTACAATAAAGGTCACCCCTCTGGGCAGTGGAGTGTCTAGCTGAATTTATGTTTCTACTCTCAAATGCCACAAAGCTAAAGTATAAATAGGGTGGGGCCTAGAAATAAGAGGAGATTGTGGTGTGCGTGCCAGCAATTTAGAGCATTGAGCCCCCTGCCCTTGATGCAGCCAAAGGGCACTGCCCACTCTCTATAGGACTGTTGTTAAGGGCCAAAGGGTGTCATGTGAGTGTCAAAGGAAAGTTCACATTTCCATGGAAGGCCCAGGGGCCAAGAGAGAGGTCAGGAGCATCTGTAGGGCTTTTGTCTGACTGTTCTTTGTTCAAACCCACATGTGGCCCTATGTTGATCTCACAGCTCTCTGCATGTGTTGCTGGGTGGATGAGAATGCTGTGCAGCTGCACCCTGAGTAATGGTTCCGGCCTTCAACGAGCTCTGCAGAGAAGCTAGTTTAGACAGGGTTGCATTCTCCTCTCAATTTCCAATTTGGCAAAGGAAACTGCATATTCATCAAGTCAGAGGAGTGTTAAGGGCGTTGCCACCAAGTTCCTCTCCCTTCCCACATGTGTTAAGTCATGAAGGAAAAGTTCTGACAGTGTTTTTCTGTGATGCCAGTTCATGGCTTAGGTGTGTCAATGCCAGCCTAGTTCCTGGTACAGGGTTGGTATTATTTTTTAACTTTGTATTATGGAAAATTCTAAGTATGTACACAGGTAGATGAATACGCAAGATTTCAAACATCTAAAACAGTGCTTATCACTCAACTTCAACAGTTATGAACTCATGGTTAACATTGTTTTACACACACCCCCACTCACTTCTGTCACCTCATTTGCATTATTTGGAAGCAAATTCCAGACATCATATAATTTTCTCTGTAAGCAGTTATGTATAAACATCTAAAAGAGAACTAATTTTTTTTTTTTTTTAATTATACTTCAGGGTTTTAGGGTACATGTGCACAATGTGCAGGTTTGTTACATATGTATCCATGTGCCATGTTGATTTCCTGCACCCATTAACTCGTCATTTAGCATTAGATGTATCTCCTAATGCTGTCTCTCCCCCCTCCCCCGAGAACTAATTTTTTTTAAAGGCACAATACCACAATCACATTTAAAAAATAACAACAAATCCTTAATCTCATCAAATATCCAGCCAGTGTTTAAATATTAAATTCTCATAAATGTCTTAATTCCTTTTAAAAAGTGTCCTTATTTGATTCAGGATCCAAATAAGGCCCACACGTTGTGATTGGTTGCTATGTCTCATTATGTTTCTTTTGATCTATAGATTCTGCTCTCTCTCCCACTCTCTTTCTCTCTCTTAGTACCCTTGAAGAAACCAGACTCTTGGTCATGTAGATTTTCTCACAGTCTGGAGTTTTCTGACTGCAACCCTGTGCTGTCATTTTACTTGTTGCTCTATTCTCTGTTCTTTCTGTAAATTGGTAGTTGGATCTTGGGCTTTATATACTTCAGGTTTGGTCTTTTAAAAATTTTTTGGTAAGATTGCTTCATAGATGGTGGCATATTCTTCCATCAGGAAGTATGTAATATTTGGTTTCTCTCTTTTTGTGATGCTAGCAGCTGTTAATGATCAATTCCTAGATCCATTAATTCATTAGAAATTGCAAAATGGTAATGGTGGTATTCTAATTCAACCATTCCTTTTTCATTTTTAGCTGTAATACTTCCATAAAGAGAAGAGGAACTTCTCCTCTTCTGTTACTTGGTTACCCAGTACAGTACAATTGTTCATATAGAAAAGGCAGGACAAATGCTCAATTTTTTTTTCTTATTTACCAGTATTCTTAAAAAAAGGATTCACTAGCCACCTTCAAGGGTGGCCAATTATTATCTTTTAGAATCATTATGAACTCATGATTTAAACATATTTGATGCATTTTAATCTATTGCAATTACTGTCATTGATTTTCAAATTACCTCATCTTTGGCCAGTGGGAATCTAAGTTGGCTGTTTAGTCTTTTGATATAATTCTGGTAGTTTTTGATAACTTCCTTGCTATCTACTATGACAAGGTATTCCAGGCACATCTTGTACATTTCCTGTTCTAAATGTGTAACCAACCATCTATCCAAAGAATCCTTGTTCCTTTTAGTGAGAAATGGCATTTCAAGAGCTCACTCTGGGCCCTGGGGGTGCTGTATGCTAACTAGGCAGCCATTGGTGTTAGGCCTTTTTGGTAGACAGAACTAGGAAATATGTTTATTTCTTAAGATAACATCCAACATGAGTTCATATTGATATTTCCAATTCAAATTCAGAATTGCAGGGATTTTGCTTAACGTCTTCAATCCTATATTTCCTTTCTCTCAAAGTTGAGAACCTTGATTTTTAAAGACACTGGGAATTATAGATTATTACATAATTATGCATTTGTTCTATCATAAAACATACACACATGCATGTCTCAGAAAAACTACCAACATTTTCCCCAACAATATAATTCCTGAAAAGAGTTTAAGTGGTTTTTGTTTATGTAGTTATTGTCCCTATGGTATATAGGGACTTGCAGTCAAGTTGAAGTTTTAAGTCTCATGGAATAATTCCCCTCTGTGGAGCTATGCAAACTATATTCACGTTTAGGATACTTTATTTCATTTTATTTTCTGGAATTCCTTTTTTAAAATATAATTTTTTGGTAATTACAAAAAATATTTACACAGTTCCAAAGTCAAATCTACCAAAGTATATTTAAAGTAATGTGGCTTCTATTAAAATCTCCTCCATTATTTCCTCCTATCTCTTAAAAGTAATCATTTGCTTTAAAATTTTATTGTTTATTCTTCTTTTTGTTTTTTTAAATGCACTACACACATACATTTCCTTTTCTCAGATATATATATATATATATAGATAGATAGATAGATAATTTTCTCTATTTATTTATTTAGTTTATTATATCTTGGAAATCATTCCATAGTGGTATATAGAGATACTTCTTGTTCCCTTTTCTAATGTGTATATGATGGGACTCAACCAGTCCCTTAGTGGTGAGCATTGGAGTTATTTCACCTTTGTTGGCAAAAAATAATATTAGTTGTGTACCTTTTTATCAACAATATATGTTCGGATTAGATTCCCGAAAATGAAATTGTTGGATTCAGAGTAGCTTGTTGTTGTTTTAAAACAATCTCAAATTTAAACTATAGTATAAAGAACATATTTTTTCTACACCATTTGAGAGCAAGTTGCTCTCAAATGTCCCGTCACCGGTGGATATTTTAGTGTGTATTCCCATAAACAATGACATTCGCCCATGTAACCGCAATACAACTATCAAAATTAGGAAATTAATGTTGGTACAATTCTACCTTTTAATCTTTGGACCCCATTCAACCTTTACTGATAATGTCCTTTAAAGCAAAAGTATCCATTTTAGATTCATGCATTGCATGTTTGTTTGACAGAGACATCTGGTCTCTGTCATTTTGAAACAGCTCTCTCTTTCCTTTACTTTCATGACGTTTATATGTTTGATGATTACAAGTCAGTTATTTATTGCATGTTCCTCAGTTTGGGTTCATAGTGGTTTTTGTTTTTTTAAGTTGTATAGGATTAATGTTGATCATGTTCTACTTAAATTAGTCTCAGGACCTCGGCTGAAGGGGTGGACCAGAATAAAGGGAGAGAACTATCTCCACAAGACAGGGGCCCATCCCCTTTGGAAATGTGTTTATCTTACTGTACACAAAGGATCGGGATCTTTTTCATGGAGAGTGTGAGTGTGGGGAAGGAAGCTGATTCCCCAGGAAGCTGTGTCAGATAAGAAATCTGTGACTCTGTAAATTCATCTACTTCTGTGTTTTGTATTGTTCCTCCTTAGCTTCCTCCTTAATTTCAGTACAATTATTTGAGGGGGAAAAAAATCCTAGCTTTGTTTCAGCTGAAATAAAGGGAAAGGAATTGGTTAAGAGGACTGGTTAAGAGAGGGCTGCCCAAGGCCAAATGGGGTGAGTCCATAGCAAGCACTGGATGCGTAGCTACTAAGTAGACTGAGTTGAGAGCTCCTCTTTCTCCCCTCATACGCTCGTCCCTCTGCTATGGAACCTACCCTATTGAAACTGTTAGTGTTTTTCTTCTCCAAGGAACTGTGGATGCCTCCTGAAGGGGAGCTGCAAACGATTATCAGAGTCAAGCAAGAGGAATGGCAAGGCATGTGCTGAATAACATCACATTAATATGGCTTTTAGCTACCTAACCCATTAGGAGCCATAATTAGGAGAGCTTGAAACAGACTGCAGGCATCTTCTCCAGAAAGAAGCTAGGTAAGGGCACACACTGACATGGAAGGAAAGGGGTGGGAATATCTGTAAGAAGGACCTGGTGAGGGGTGTTTCTACTTGATGGGGTTTTGTTTTGTTTTGTTTTGTTGATTTTTTTTTTTTTTTTTTTTTTTTGAGGCAGAGTCTCGCTCTGTCGCACAGGCTGGAGTGCAGTGGCGCGATCTCGGCTCACTGCAAGCTCTGCCTCCCGGGTTCACGCCATTCTCCTGCCTCAGCCTGAGTGGCTGGGACTACAGACGACCGCCACCACGCCCGGCTAATTTTTTGTATTTTTTTTTTAGTAGAGAGGGAGTTTCACTGTGTTAGCCAGGATGGTCTCGATCTCCTGACCTCGTGATCCACCTGCCTCGGCCTCCCAAAGTGCTGGGATTACAGGCGTGAGCCACCTCGCCCGGCCTTTTTTATTTTTTTGATAACAGGATCTCACTCTGTCACCCAGGCTGGAGTGCAGTGCTGTGATCATGGCTCACTGAAGCCTTGACCTCCCAGGCTCAAGTGATCCTCCCACCTCAGACTCTTATGTAGCTGGGACTACAGGCATGTGCCACCACACCCAGCTGATTTTTAAATTTTTTGTAGAGATAGAGTCTCCCTACGTTGTCCAGGCAGGTCTCAAACTCCTGGCCTCAAGTGATCCTCCTGTGCTGGCCTCCCAAAGTGCTGGGATTACAGGCATGAGCCCCTGTGCCCAGCCTGATGCTTTTTTTGGTCTGTTTTGTTTTTTTTTTTTTAAAGATCTCTCAGCAGAGTAATTTTATTTAAACTGAACCTGAAGAGAGAAGGAAGAGAAGAGAAAGCAGGAAGTTAAAGGTTTGTGATTGATTTCAAGTACAGGATGCAGGAGCCCTCAGAGGGGCCTAGTTAGCCAGTACTCCCAGGAGCCCCTGCAGCCCAAATCTAGCCAGGCTTAACCCTGGGACTATAATCTGAGCCCACCTGACAGGTTGACAGTTTGGTGAGGCAGGGAGCAATTTACTTTAGCTGCATTGGTTTTCTTTTCTGGGGGCCTGGCGGGGAGGAGTGGGGGCGGGTAGGGGTGGTGAGGAGGAGTAAAACCACACATCCTTAGTTTAATCAAGGTGTTTGTCCTACTAAAGATAGAGCAGACATGATTTCGCCTAAGGAAGAATGGTGGTAGTTTGGGGGATGCTGTCTGTGTGTGTCTGAATTGGGCCAGAGCCCTCAAATAGACTGAGTCCTTTTGTTACTTGGCAGGAACTCCAATCCACTCATCAAGGAAAAATCAACGTGCACCTTCAAACAACAGCTTTGAGATAATCTCAAATGATTCAAAAGTCAATATTTGCTTATGGGAACTCTATGTACATTCCAGACACTTCATACTTGGGCCTTTTAAAATACCTTCTTTCTGATAGGGTCTAGCTTGGAGATCACCACTAACCAGAAGGTCTCCATTTTTCCATCCTCCATCCCGTTCTTTGGACTAAGCATTATTATATTTAGCCCTCTAATGATGGGTATCAGGCTATAGTTGGAGCTGTCTTGATGAGAGAGTTTCTTGGCATGATTCTGTTTATTGGCTTATCCTTTTATGAGCTGGGGAGAAACAGCACAATTAGACAGTGGAACTTCTAGATAAAAAAGATTTTGTTAAAACACTTGAAATTTAAAAGCCCTTTTTGCCTTGTAATGAGTTCTTTGAAAAATAATCTGTTTGGAGCCCTATGGGGTTTCCGAAGAAACATGCAGCTTCGAGGGGAAATGCTCTCTCGCCTGGTCCCACGAGCACACGTTTCTCAGCCCGCACTCTAGCTGGACTGCTCTGCTTTCTAACGCAGTAATCAGATATTTTGGTGGAGGAAATTTTAAAGCTTAATCATGCTGTAGTGAGGAAGGTGGGATTTCTTTCATTGCCTGCAACTCAAGGGCACATTTTCCTCAAAAACCATGTATTACATTTTGGCTTCTCACAAGATGCCCAGCCCATTGCTATGAAAGGGCCCCCAGTCTCTGCCCTTGGGGAGGTTACCATCCAGAGCAGAGGAGAGGCAGCCAGCCAAATAATTTACACGTGTGGTAATTGCAGTAAACTTTTACTAGTGTTGTCAGTACATTCAACACATTTATTACATTTATTGAGCTCAGTGACTAGGAACACAGAGACAAATACCAACGTGTATCCAATCTGTGCCGTATGCTCTCATTGTGCCATTACTTTTTCAGTTTGGTCTCACCAAGCAAGGAAAAAAAAAAAAAAACACTGCCAATTGTAACATAAATGCACCCCGATTTCAGAGACATTAAAAAGTGGAAATTCTGTATCTTTGAATGAGCTATGGCAATCCCTTCCAGATTCATCTTGGAAGACAGGTAGGGAAACACTCACAAAGCAAGGTAAGAAGCCCTGTTACAGAGGTCTGAACAAAGTCAGGAGTTGGTCCAGAGCCAGGAACACCTGACGCTTCCTAAGAAGGAAGGTGGTAGGCTTCACAGAGGAGGCGACATTTGGACAAGATCTTAAAGAATGAATAAGGGGACGGGAAGGGTGGGAGGGAAGACAGCCAAAGATTGGTTAATGGATACAAAAATACAGCTAGATAGGAGGAATAAGTTCTAGTGTTCTAATAGCAATATAGGGTGAGTATAATTAACAACTATTTATTGTATATGTTTAAGTAGCTAGAAGAGCAGATTTTGAATGTTCTCAACACAAAGAAGTGATAAATGTTTGAGGTGATGGATATGCTAATTATACTGATTCGATCATTACACATTGCATAATGTATCTAAATTTCACCCTGCACCCCATAAATATGTACAACTATTATGTATCAATAATAATAAAAGCAAAAAAAAAAAAGTAGATTAGTGATGCCTAGGATTGGGGAGGGGGAAGAGGGATGGAGAGTGACAAAAATGTTTTGAACTTAGACTATAGTGATGACTGTATAACCAACCCTGTGAGTATACCAAAGCCATTGAATTGGACACTTTAATGGGTGATTTTTATGGTATGTGATTTATATTTCAATAAAAATGTTCTTTGCAAAGTTGAAATTAAATAAAAAGAATGAATAAGGATTTGCAGGTGGAGAAGATAGGGCATTCCGGGCTGAGGAAATTACATGTGCAAAGGCAAAGAGAAACAATAATCTTATTCAGGACTTCAGCTCTATCTCTCAGTTTAATGTTCACAACAATATAAGTTAGGTTGTATTATTACTTCTCTTTTGTAGAGAAGGAAACTGTAGGCACAGGGTTAGTAACTTGCCCAAGGTCTCTCGGCTGGTAGTCAAGAAATATTAGCTATTGTTATGATTTCAGTACAGTCATTTGGGCCATTGTACTAGAGCTGTGCTATTCAATATGGCAGCTTAAAATGTGGCTAGTACAAATTGAGGTATGCAGTAAGAAAAAAAATACACACCAGATTTTAAAGACTTAGTGCTCAAAAAGAAGATGTAAAATATCTCACTAATTTTTGAAAATGTTAAGTACATGTTAAAATGACAATATTTTGGATATATTTGGTTAACACATACATTATTAAAGTTAATTTCATGCTACTCTTTACAAGGTTTTCTGGGAAAAGAGTTAATTCCAACTGTTTCTTTCCATTTTTTTTTTTGTAATTGAGTTACCAGAAAGATGTTAAATTACATACATGGTTTATGTTATATTTCTGTTGGTCAACACTGTTCTAGAGCATTCTGCTATGAATTGGCATGGTGAGGGTAAAAGGTGTGTGAGGGCAAAGGAATGTATTTGCACCCATGTTCTCTGCACTCTGCTGCTGGCATCTCTATGTGCCTCACCTCACATGTGGGTGCCTCGCTGTCACCTGGCCACTGAGGTTAAGTAGGTTGCCCCAGGCTCCATGGCTGCAAGCGGTAGAGCTGGGCTTTGAACGCAGGTAGCCTAGCTCCAGAGCCTGCCTTTGAGTTCCAGAAATGTGAGTGATTTTAGGTAGTGACGTTCAGCACAAGGAGAGTGGGGTCAGCTTATGAATGTATTACCCCTTTCAGGAAGCATGCATGTGCACATTTCCAGAGGCCTCTGAGGAGTGAGTGAAATGCTGGGAATTTCTGGCATCAGTGGCAAAGTCTCCAGGAAATACCTTCCATCCTAAAGCAGTCTCCTGTGAGATCTGAGCTGCTTGCACATTGCGTTCCAGGGCCACCAGCTTTTGGCCTGTACTAGTGAAATTCTGCCTGAAGCCTAAGTCCTGAGCAAGGATCTAAGCCCCTTTGTACCCCAAACCTGCCTGCCTGTTAGAACATAACTGTTCTAACATCTGCCTCACCCTCCATCCAGCCACATACATCCTGGCTCTCATTCTACCCCATGCACTTCAATGCACCCTAGCCTTTGCTCTATGCTCCCACTCAGCTTATTTGATATTTCTTGTCTTGCCCACAAGGCCAACTCATCCTTGAAGACCCAGCTCACACATCACCCTCTCTACAGCCTTCCCTAACTCCTTTAAGATAAAATCTATCACTCCCTCCTCTGTTCCACATTGTAGTTCCAGATAACTATTTGTCCATGTCTCTGTGGCCCCCGCTTGATGATGTGCTCCACCTGGGCAGTGGCAGCATCCTGCCTGTCCTTGTCCATCCTAGCAGTGCCTAGTAAGTGTCTGCACACATAAGATGCTCAGCACCTGCTCTGGAACTGAATTAGATGGAATCACATTTAAACAACTGAAGGAGAATGATGACAGCTCGCTCACAATCAGAATTCCCCTTTGCAAATCCTCAGGGAGACTAATTGCTCCTGCTCTTGGCCTGTTTGTTAAAATGCAGGATTAAAAAGAGAAACAGGTAGCAGGTTTTTTGTTGTGTTTGTTGTGTTTTTTTTTTTTTTTTTTTACTTCTGAAATGAGTATTACAGAAGAAAATCATGCAAGAGGAAAACGGTGATAACTCACCAGCATGACTCAGCGATGGGGCACACTTCAGAGGAAAGGAAGATTGGTTTTGCTCATAGGCTCTTTATCTGTGAAACTCAATCACTCTCCCTCACTGGTGTTTCATGCTCTGACATCTTATGGTTTGAGGCACGATCGGGGCCTATTTCTGTGACACCTGAAGGCTTTATTTACACTTGATTCATTTGCTTCTCACAGCAGCCTCATAGAGTGCAGTGAATTTTTTCAATATTTTCATTGGTCTTACAGTTTTGTCTTACAGATTTGCAACTTGTGACAACTTTTCCCACCTTCACATAGTTTGATGATTTCCTTTCACACCTACTACTAATGGTTACAATGCTCTGGATCACGCCTCGTGAATCATCGGTGTCTGTCCTCCCCTACCACAGCCAGGTGCTGACAGTCACAACTAGGTGCCGGCAGTATTTTAAAGATGGCAGTATGGCCTGGAGGACATGCCGCAGGCCCTGAAAAGAAACCTTGGGTTGGACCCAAGAGCCAGTCCAACGGAGGTCAGGTGCACCAGAGGTCAGGATCCCTCCCTTGCCTCACAGGGATACACTGACCACTCTGCTCCCACTCCCCATCTCTCACTGAAGGATTCATGTCTGCTATGTGTGGATGAGTTATTCTCCCACCCGTAATCCTGCCCCACCAAAATCAAAGTGACTCTTACTCTAAGAAGCAAAAAGTTGACCTCACAAACACACTGCTATTTCATCCTAGGAGCCTACCCCGTTCCCTGAAATAATATTCTGCACAAAACTTTCAATTAATTTACTACAATGTCCAGCAAAGATCCAGCACTTTGAAGCCGGGTGACTCAACAGGAAGAGCTTTCAGTTTTCTTCCTGATTGTAAGTTTGTAGCCTAAATTTTTGAGTAGGTACGACTTAGAGAAGGAAGGCTGCCTTCTGCTCAGGATAAACAGGAAATTTTCCTGTACAGTCAGTGTGAAGAGCTGTGTAGTAGAATGATCTGCTGATATTTAGCTTCTATTATAGTGTTCTTCTCATTCTTCCTTCTCCATCTCCCCCTCCAGCTTCTCTTCTCTACTAAAAAAGGTGTCAGAAAGTCTGGGAATACAGACTGTCCTAAAGCACTGCAAGTAGTTCCCTCCTCCTGAAGGCAATAGAGCCCCCTAGAGACCATCCGGGTGACCAGTATGAAGAAGTGGGTGGGTAGCCCTATTTGATGGAAGTGAGAAATAATGAGGACTTTTTATGTTTCATAGATGGAATAGGAAAAGTTGTCAGACCTGCAATGTAATAGTCCCAGCGGATGAAGAGTATACAGAAGTTTGGGGTCTATAGGGCTGGACAGCCTGATACAATCTGATGCAGCCCCTTTGGATGACTGGATCTTTGCAGAAAGGTCACATAAGGGACTGAAAGTTAGCACTAAGTGCTAACTTTCTGCAGTTCTGGGAACTTAAGCAAGGGGCCATCTTGGCCAAGCTGAACACAAGGTGGATCATTTTCCCGAAGAGACCTTGCTGTGGTTTGAATGTGTTCCCTACAAAATTCATGTGTTGAAGCTTAATCCCCATGTGATGGTACTGAGTGGTGGGGCCTTTTGGGAAGTGATTAAGTCAGGAGAGCTCCGCCCTCATGAATGGATTAGTGCCTTGTGAAAGTGTGTGAGGAACTAGCTTCAGTCCATGTTCTCTTCCACTCTTCTCCCATGGGAAGGCACGCTGTTCCTCCCCTTCAGAAGATAAAGCAAGAAGGTGCCATCTTGGAACCAGGCACTGAACCTGCCAGTGATCTTGGACTCCCAGCCTCCAGAATTGTGAGAAAGAAATTTCTGTTGATAATAAACTACCCAGGCTCAGGCATTTTGTTACTGTAGCACAGACAGACTCAGATAGACCTTCAACAGCCTGTGCAAAGCCTTGAACTAACATCATCTGAAGGCTCAGGTGGGCACTTTCCACAGCCATGTGGCAATGATCAGCAACATTTCCCCCCTGCCGGAGTGTGAAAGTCAGGCTGACCCTTCTTTTTGAATTATGTAAACCTCTGGGATTTTGGAAAAGTATGGGGAGACAGAGGGCCCCAAGACAGAGAGGCTAGACTTTCTGCTAATCCCACAGTCTGATAAACCATGGGAACTTAGGCTACTTGTTTTGTGTAAAGAAACTAAATGTGACAGTATTTGCCCCCTGGGTTTGTGGAGCAGTCCTGTTGATTACACGCAGGATACATGTATACATAAGCAATTTGAAAACAAGAGGTTTCACCACCAGCCCAAAGTTGAAAGCTGGTGAAGGGGCTGATCCCCAGCCTCTGTCTTGATGGTTCTGGGATTCACTGAGTCAAAAACACACAGCAGAAGCCACTTGATATATATTTTATATTTATAATAAGAAGCAGAAATGATCACTCTTGGGGGAAACAATGCTAAAACAAAACAAAATAAGAGCTTGAGCTTTGAGACAAGGTTTGCCACAGTCATTCTGCATGTAAATAAATATTTCCCTAGAACTTACTCTCTGCTATGCACTATGCTAAGTACTACGGAATAAAATGAAAAACAAAGCAGACATAGTCCTTGCTCTCTAGTATTAAGGTAAAGAAATACATTAATCAAATAATCACTCAAATAAATAAATAACTGCAGTTAGCATTGAAGACTAATTATTATCTATTTTCAGCCCAATTAATTTCCAGCTAAGAAACAAGACAGATCAGCCTCTATGTGTAAAGCTCAAGATAGAAAAGAGTTAAGCCCTACATGTGGCCCTGTTAAGACTGTCCCAGGGGGAAAAGAGGGACCCATTCATCAGTCCTGGGGCAATGGGTTGGTTCTTCCTCTACTATCATTTCAGAGAATGTGCATTCCCTCTGGCATCCTGGTTGGCCCGGAAGGTCACTGCAGGCTCAGGATGCCACAAATACAGGATTGTTCACTTTCTTTGGCTGGGGAACTGGCCTGGGGACCAAGCTGGCCCACAAATGCAGGTTTTCCCACTGTATTTCAAGGGCAGCCAACTTCAGGGCCTTAAAAACGGGCTAATGGCAACAATGAGAGTGACGGTGAGGGGAGCCAAAGTCAATGCCATCAACAGGCCATGTTGCCTTCAGAAAATTTCCCAATCTTTGAAATAACTACAGAGTGATTGCCAGAGTGACTCAGTGGAGAGGAGAGTTGGAGTGACTTTGGCTACTAAGGTTGTGTGTTGAAATAATAAGAGGAATTTCCCAGGGATCCCCAATCTAGTCTATTTTTTAACAGTGTGGTTTCAATTTCTTCCTATAATTCTTAGGCATACCTTGAATTAATAGAGAATTTTCTATTAATTAATCAATTCAATACAGATTAATTCTAGTTCACTCTTTTAATAGATGTAAGATCTTAGGTTACAATTAATCCATCTTTCATTTCATCTAACCAACAAACATATTAAGTGCCTATTATATATCAGACTGTGATACAATCGAAGAGGGGCACCTAACCCAGACTGAAGAGGAGAACAACAGAGAAGGGTGGCTTCCTATAGCAGAGATAAAGCTTTGGGGGTCACCAAATTTCATGCCATCTATCGCTTCCCAAGCACATGTGAAAACTACACTTTCCAGA
This sequence comes from Hylobates moloch, assembly GCF_009828535.3. Lineage (NCBI taxonomy): Eukaryota > Metazoa > Chordata > Mammalia > Primates > Hylobatidae > Hylobates > Hylobates moloch. The sequence continues at coordinate 135,013,123 of NW_026652280.1, forward strand.
CACCCTTGGGAGTCCTTAGGTTGGGGCCACATGACTGGATATCCAATAGGATAGAGCAGAAATGATGTATGCTACTCTCAGGCCTGGCCATAAAATTCACTGTGCAACTGTCCATGTTCCCACTTTCTTTCCCTTCTGTTGTAACCTCTGAATCCAGATGGCAGCAATATAAGATGAAAACAATATGGATCTCTAAGTCACTGCTTAGAGGAGAGCCACAGAAGGACTATGGGGTTTATTTGCTACAACCTAGCCTTGCTTACCCTCATATGTACTCTGTAAAGGTGGGGACATCTAAGTTTAGTACTGAAGAAGAAAATATCTAGGCTATGTCAGGTAAGATGACCAACTTTGATGATCTTATTCCAGCTAGATGGGGAAAACAAAACTATATCAAAAAATAGCCAGCTTACCAAGCAAAATATCTTGATCAAATACTAAAGTCTTGAATGAACCCCAGTTTTCTGCTTGAGAACAACTGAGTATTGTGGTTGTAGTCACCAGAGTAAAGGCTGTAGAAGTTTCCTGGAAAAGTCTGATTCACAGCTGAGAAAGTTCTACCAAGAATGTAGGAAGTAGTAGGTTAATTGAAGGAATCACTTTCTAATCATAAAAATGGATCATCCAGTTCTTGACCCTCTGAAGTTCACAATTTAATGAGGTAGAATTGAGGAGATCAGAGGCAGAATGTCAAGTTTATTCAAGTCCTAGAACCCTGGATCCAGAATTTTTCCTCTTCCAGGAAGCCTCTTCTGCTCAAATGGTAAACATGTCTCTGCTTAAATGTTGCTTCCTTAGAGAAGCTTTCTGACAGCTTGATATAAAGAAGTCATCCAGTTACTCTCTGTTGAATCTCCCTATGCTAATTCTCTGTGTAGTGCTTCCCACTCTCTGATACTTTTCTTGTTTATGAATTTTGTTTGTTTGATTATTGGCCATCTCCCTTCACTAGAATAGGGGAAGGAATACTTTGTTCACCTCTCTCTCTAGCATGTTGCCAAGTGGCTAGCACATAGTAGGAGCTCCATAAATGTTTATTGAATAAATAAATAATCCCAGGAGGCCAAAAAGGAATAAAAAAGCAAACGTTTTGTTCTGAGGTAGATTTGTAAATATACTGAATGGCCAGATTGGGATGTGTCTCAAATGAGAACTACAAGATGGCATATTTGTCATTCTGCATCAAAGAAAAACCATTGGCATCAATATCTTGACTCTTTTAAAATTAAATTTTCTCAAGTGGTCACATGGGAGCAGGTCTATTTCTGGAGAATAGCTTTTTTAAACTCAACAAAATCCCAGGGATGAACACAGTTTTGATATAATGGAATTTGTATACACTAAACCCCTTTATTGCAATATGTCTCCAATCATTTGATGCCCTAGATGCAATTATTGCTTTGGAAGCTAAAGTAAGCAAATTCTCTTTTCGAAAGGAATATGAATTCTTGAGCTTGGGCCTCCACCACCTGATCTAACTTCTCTGGATCGTGAGGTGGGGGCATTTTAGAAATGAGTTATCAGATTTTAAGAGCATGTAGGGGGTCTGTTTCGCGACTTAATATTATCTTCAGAAAATCAACTAAAATCTGTTTAAATATCATGTCTGAAATAAGTGTAAAGACTAAACGGATGTGGTTACAATCTTGAAACTAGAAGCTATAGCCAGAAAATAGGTCAAGAAAAAAATAGACACAAATTGCCTGGATCTTAGCCATAAAGGTTAAGTATTGCTGGTCACAAAACAAGGAGGATTCTTCAGAGAAACCGAGGGACTCACATAATAGTTCTAGTAACAATTACAACAACTAACATTTATTTAGTGCTTACTATGTGCCAGGCACTCTGCCAAGTGCTTATCATGTATCATCTCATTTAATTCCTTGGAACATGTGCCACCGGGGGCCATATTAGTAATTTCTACCTACCTGTCAGGAAACTGAGGTTAATTACTGCGTTAGTCCATTCTAATATTGCTATAAAGAAATATCTGAGACTGGGTAATTTATAAAGAAAAAATGCTTAATTGGCTCATGGTTCTGCAGGCTGTACAGGAAGCATGATGCTGGCATCTGCTCGGCTTCTGGGAGGCCTCAGGTAACTTACAAATATGGCTGAAGGAAAAGGGGAAGCAGACCTGTCTTACACGGTGGGAGCAGGAGAAAGAGAGAGAGAAAAGAGGGAGAGGCTCTACACTGGTAAACAACCAGAACTTGTGAGAACTCACTCACTCTCATGAGAACAGCACTGGGAGATTGTGCTAAATCATTCATGAAGGACCACCCCCATGATCCAATCACCTCCCACCAGGCCCCACTTCCAACACTGGGGATTACATTGCGACATGAGATTTGGTGGGGACAGATCCAAACCATATCAATTACCTTGCCTGAGTACAGACAGGTTTTCCTGATTCTAAAATTCAAGCTATTAACCACAATCTCTCCAGCTTTAACATTCAAATTTCCCATTGTGAATGTCTGAAAAATGCTTACAGTTCTTTTTTTTTTTTTTTTTAATTATACTTTAAGTTTTAGGGTACGTGTGCACAACGTGCAGGTTTGTTACATATATACGTGTCATGTTGGTGTGCTGCACCCATTAACTCGTCATTTAACATTAGGTATATCTCCTAATGCTATCCCTCCCCCATACCCCCAATGCTTACAGTTCTAGGGTGACCAAAAAAAAAAAAGCGTGAAATAAGAAAACATATAGATATATTTTATTTGAATCATTTTATAATAAAGAAGATCAAAATGTTCAATTTAGGAGACAGTATGTGGTATAGTGGAAAGAGTAAAGCATGCCAAAGTGTCTGTGCCCTGTATCCTGCCATAACCATTCGTATGATTCCAATTCGCTCACTCACCTTCTGTCTCAGTTTGCTGATCTATAAAATGGAATTAATCCCTACCATATATTTTGCAGTCCTGAGAAAGCTTTCTGAAGGGCCTAACAAATGAAGGATTCTAATTTAGGTGGTGTAAACGGTTTTAATACATTTTAGGACTTTATTTCACTGTGGCCCACCCAGTCACAGAAAAGAGAAATGCCACAGTAGAATCCTCATCTGTGTCACAAGAAACTTAAGTCAGTCTCTGTGGCCTATATTATATTTTTTCTCTGGCCTATATTATACTTTTCCTGTGGCCTATATTATACTTTTTCTCTTAAGAGGAATAGAAAAGGGAAAATCTTATATTTATGCTGAGGAGGCAGTGTGAAGTAGCTTGGAAGAAGGGTGTGTTCTCACCTCAGGTTCTCACCTTACAGCCATTGTGGGAGGCAGCTGGTATAGTGTGGCAGTCTGTAAAACATCAGGAGAGCTGAGGTTGTGCCACATCCACCTACTTAAATTCCTTCAACGTTTTTTATTACTGCTGTGTAGATTATAAAGCTTCAGGATGTGTGTGTGTGTTTTCTAGGTAGAAAGCTTGGATCCACTTTATATGTATTATACTCAGACAAGATGAAGAAGGGATTCTTGGTCTGGCTGGCTGCCCCTAAGAGGCAGGGATAAATTAGGGAGGGCCTCAGATGTTGTGGCGCCCCCAGGGTGGCGGCTGGGGGGTCTGTGAGGAAGGAAGATGTGGTGCCCAGAGGTACTGAGAAACCTCAGGGCTGGGTTTGAGGTGGCTCTGTGGTTGAAGGGTGGAGCCCAAGAGATGGCTCAAAACAATATCCTTCCTCCCTTCCACAAATGTTGACTGTGTGATACATACCAGGCACTGTCCTGGGCATTGGAGATACAGTGATGAAGAACAGTCTTTTACAGAGTGGTTTAAGACATATTTGAGGCAATCAGACTTAGGCTTAAATCCTCCTGCCTGTGTCACCAATTAGCTATGACACTGGGAAAATTATTTAAGTCTTTGAGCCATGGCTTCTTCATCTATGAAGTGGGGACAACCTGACAGTTGTGACTGAGAAAAGTGAGATTATACGAGTGAAGCATTTAGTGCCGTCTCTGGTGCAGTGAGGACTGAGTGAATGATGGATGTCCACACAGTGCTGTAAACCCCATGACGCAGGGATTGTGTGTTGGGTTCACCTTGAATCTTCAGCACTTACTGGTGTGCATAGCAGATGCTAAAAGAATTATCTGTTGAAGGTTTGACAGTTAATGGAAGAGTCAGATTAGAGGCTAGAGAGCAGGCTAAGGGTCTGGAACAGGATGCAAAGTCAAAAGCAGAAACAGGATGTAGCAACGGAATATTCATAGTAAGTAAGTTACTGGGCAGGGGGCTGGGGGAAGCCTCTTCGGGGGGTGGAGGGTGTGTAGAGGAGCATGCATTAAAGGCACAGGATTGTGATAGGTACAGGGATCTCCCTATCACACCAGACCCGTGGGCTCATTAACACTCCCCGCTGCTCACCTAAACACACCCTGCCCCACTTCCAGCAACCACTAATGATTACGATAATAACAAAGGCAACTAGCAGGCAGAACAGTTCAATGATTAGAAAGTTGTCTACGGTGAAAACTGGGGACAGAAAGATAGGCTCTTGAGACCATATCTCTAAATCAGGGCCCAGTTTGGGAGGGAGAGGACCCCAGATCTGTGGCTGCTCAGATTTCCTCTCACCCTCTCTCTAGCCCACCATCTACCATCTATCTCCCTGATAGGACTGGTGACCATAGGTCCAGGTTGCCCAAGTTTAAGCTTGTTCCCAGAGCAGTCATTACTAAAGCAGGGATTCTTACACTTTTGTGTATATACCAATCACCTAGAGATCTTGTTAAAACGCAGACTCCTATTCAGTAGGTCTGGCTGGGTCCTGAGATTCCGCATTTCTTAAAAACTCCCAGGTGTAGTCCCAGCTACTCGGAGAGGCTGAGGCAGGAGAATGGCGTGAACCCGGGAGGCGGAGCTTGCAGTGAGCCGAGATTGCGCCACTGCACTCCAGCCTGGGCGACAGAGCGAGACTCCTTCTCAAAAACAAACAAACAAAAAAAACTCCCAGGTGAGGCTGATGCTGTTTGCCTGAGGACTAGAGTAGCAAAGATCTACCTACCACTGGTTCTCAAATGTAACTATATCAGCATCATCTGGATTGACTCTGGGGTCCCAGACACACACATACACACACACACACATACACGGTGTGCTTCAAGGGGGCTCAGAAAGACCTGCTCTGAAGTAGCCCCCTTCAAGAACTTCCATCTGCCTTTCCCACAAAATCTTTTTTTTTTTTTGATTAAGGGAGCACAAACAAAAAATCACCGTGTTACCCTTAATGAATACATCTCAGTCTACATACAAGAGAAGGCATCATGAGACCTAGCAGCTCTCAAAGGACATTGAGGGTAGCAGCTCTTCCTGCTCCAGAGTCACTCTAGAGTTTTTCCTTCAGACGTCCTGGGGTTTAGTTGTGTGGCATACATGAGGCTTTGTGGCAGTTGGGTAACATACTGTGGGACAAGAACTGAACTAGGCACTGTGTGGGACAGGTAAAGATGCACTCTCTGGCTTTAGGGGATTTGAAATTAAAGGATAAGATTTCGGATTCTTTCAAAGCCCGAGCTAAACACATGAAAAAAAAAGTCAAACAGAACACCAGAGTGCTGAAAACAGAAGAACTGCAGTGGATGGGGTTGGAAAAGAAAGGCTTCCATTTAGAAGTCAATTTCACACCGTGTTTTGCAGGAGCGAGTACAGCGGATTCGTGGACATGGATGGAGGCTGCTGAGTTGAGAGACTGAGAAGTGGAGGTACCTAGGAAGGTCCTCCCTGAAAATACATCGGGTTGTAAAACCTGGAAAGAAATACCTCCATTTGTCAGGCACTCAAAGGGCGCTCTCCTCTGACAGCTCCCATGTTGAGCGCCCAGGGCAGCGACCAGACCGCGTCCTGTCCTCCTGCACCGGGCCAGCACTGGATGGTCCCGGGACACATCGTGCCTGGAGCTTTAGAGGCCTCCCCAGGAGTGCTACTGCGATCATTTCTGCCCAGCAGTAAAATAACACCCAATCAGCGAGCCGCCAGCTGCAAACTGTTCCGACCTACTCCTCCCTCCCCGGCTTCATTCCCATCTATACCAAAGTGGCTCCACGTGGGCAGAAGCGAAAGACGGAAATGAGGGGAGGCCAACTACTCGAGATCTGCGCCCGAAGCAGATTTTCCACGCACTCAGAGCAGGGTCGGGAAAGGCCCACTTGGGGCTTCTGAGAGAGAAGGGAAGGGCAGGCAAAGGGCTGCCCCCCAGCAAGACACAGTTGGGTGAACAACTGAGTCTTTGCCTCGTTGACAAAGGAGAATGAGGGACTCGCGCCAGGCTGGCTTGAACTGACTGGAGAAAAGCGACTTCTGTAATTCAGGGCCCTCCGCGTGCGAAGGAAACTTTGGCAAAGCAAAAAGACAGGCATGCAGTCTCCAGGCGGAAAAACGTGAACCGTGGGACATGACGGGCCCCAGGGCCGCCCCCAGAAGGCCGGGACTGCCAGGGACGCGGCGTGGGGGTGCTCACTGCCGCACCGGGCCTCGGGGTTCACGCGCTCCAGCAACACCAGCTCACCACGCTCCCCGCCCACTTCCATGATCACGAGGGGGCAAGGCTAGCCAATCCGGGTGGCCACTGCCCGGCCCTGCGAGGAGTCGAGGAGCACCGGGAAACTGCGCGGTGCGGACAGGTACAAAGAACAGGTCCTGGGGGGGTAGTAGGAGGGGACTCAGCACAGCCTACGTCAGTTTGTCAACAAGGATTTGCTGAGAAGTCGCACTGTGCTCAGCATAGCGGCACTGCCTACCTAATGGGCTTTGGGGCACAGACAGTGAGTAACCTGGCAGTGACAATAGTGTGCTGAAAGAAAGGCCAGCCCCAACAGCCACTACAGGAACCTCAGAAAGGAGGGGGCGTCCCTGTTAGTGGCTGATACTGGATTTCTCATTGTGTTCGTGGTTGGCGCCAAGCCAGAGATCATAATGTAGAACAAATAAATGTGAAGTTTCTTGCATCCCAGTGGCCAGGGAAAACCTATACTAATTACATGGTACAAACCCGCTGTGATCATGTGCTAAATTGGGTGGCAGTCAGAGTACAGCTGTAGAGAGATCTCTGAGGGCCAGAGTGATCAGGAAAAGCTTTGTGGAAGAGGAAGAACTGGAGTTAGGTGCTGAATGACGGGCAGGATATGGACAAGCAGAGGAAAGTGGGAAGGCGTTCCAGGAGGGAAGGGGCAGCATAGCCAAAGCCTGGGGGATGAGCGTGGTGGGTTTATGGGGTTTTAGAGGGATTAGCCTGTTTGGAGTGTAGCAGGTGCTCTGAAGAGCATGGGACAGAAGAGAGCACAGGCAGCTGGAGTGTAGAAATAGGGGCTAATTGCAGAACCCCACAGTGCCTAGGAAGGTCTCGGCTGTCAGGGTCTTGTCCTGAGACTCATTCTCAGCTCCTTTTGGGGTTTAGGAAGATCTTTCATGAGAGTTCCAAACATTTTAGTTAATGTTTAATTCCTTCTCACTGAATCCCCATGGAAGGGGCCAAAAAGCAAGTGCTACTCCTCCGAGGTACTAAAACTCTGGTGCTGAGGATGAGGCTCCTCCAGAGGGACCTCTGAGACAGAGAGAGAGATGGTATCTTATGAGTTTCATAAGTCTTTTAGGCAAGAAAGCAGGAGGAGATACTGAAGGTACCTCCTAAGGAAGCAGAAAAGCTTTACCTTCTCCTCTGCAAGAGGCATCAGGATTCCCTTTGAAAACAGAGCAAAGGACAGCGCAGAAAAAGTCAAGAATGTTTGCTCTCACCACTTCTATTTAGCTTTATACAGGAGATCCTAGCCAGTGCAAAAGGGCAAGAAAAGACATTAAAGACATGCAGACTGAAGCAGGAAGAAGTAAAACTGTCCTTATTACAGGTAGCATGATTTTGTATGTAGAAAAGCCTAAGAAATCTATAAAAATCTACTAGAATGAATAGGCAAACTTAGTAAGGTTGCAGGATACACCATAACAAACTGTCCAGAAATGAAGTTAAGAAAACAATTACACTCATAATAGCATAAAAAGAATAAAATACTTAGGAATAATTTTAAGAAAAGAAGGGTAAGACCTGTATACTGAAAACCTCAAAACATTGCTGAGAAAAATTTTAAAAGATCTAAACAAATGGAGAGACACACAATGTTCATGGATTGGAAGATTCAATATTGTTAAGATAGCAATTGTCCCCAAATTAAACTATAGTTTCAGCTCAACCCATATCAAAATAGGTTGTTTTTTGTAGGCCTTGACAAGCTGATACTAAAATTTATATGAAAATGCAAAGAATCTAGAGAAATCAAAACAACTTTGAAAAAGAACAAAGTTGGAGGATTTAAAAAATAAAGCTACAGTGATCAAAACAGTGTGGTGTTGACTTAAAGATAGGCATATACATCCATAGAACAGAGTAGATTCCAGAAATAAACTCTTACATTTATGGTCTATTGATTTTTGACAAGGGTGTCAAGGTAATTCAACAGTCATCAATAAATGATGCTGGAGCAATGGATATTCCCTGTGCAAAAAAAAATTTAACTTACATTCTTACCTCACAACAACCATATGCAAAAATTAACTAAAAATGAATCACAGCCTAAATGTAAGAGTTAAACTATAAAATTCCTAGAATAAATCATAGGAGAAACATGGATTAGGGCAAAGATTTCTTAGATGTGATACCAAAAACGTGATCCTTAAAAAAATTAATAAATTCAACTTTATCAAAATTTAAAACTTTTATTTTTCAGAAGATACCATTGAGAAAATGGAAAGGCAAGCCACAGACTTGAATAAAATATTTGCAAATCATATACCTGATAAGGTATTTATATTCAGAAAATATAAAGAATTTAATGACAAACTGATTTTTTAAATGAGCAAGATGCGAATATATATTGCACCAAAGCAGACATATGAATGGCGAATGAGCATATAAAAAGATGTTCAACATCATTACTCATTAGAGAAATTCAAATGAAAACTATAATGAACTATTAATACCCACTGACAATATCAGGTGTCAGCAAGGATGTGGCAAAATTGAAACCATAGAATGGTACAGCTCATTTAGATAATTGTTTGGAAGTTTCTCAAAATGTTAAATATATTTGCTATATGACCTAGCAATTAAACTCCTAAGTATCTACCCAAGAGAAATGAAGGCACAGATTCACACAAAGACTTATATGCAAATCTTCATAGCCATGTTATACATACTAGCCCAAGCTGGAAATAATCCAAATGTCCTTTAGCTGGTATATGAACAAAATGTGGTAGATTCATACAATGGACTACTACTTGGGAATAAAAAGGAATGAACTACTGATACATGCAACAATATAGATGAATTTCAAAAACATGCTAAGTAGAAAAAGTCAGAGATAAAAAATGTTTTGTATAATTTCATTTATGTGAAATTTCTAGAAAAGGCAAAATATAGAAGTATTCTAAAGTTGAATTATTATTATAATTGTGATTATTGTACAAGTGTATAAATTTACTTAAACTGTACCCTTATAATAGGTAAATTTTATGGTATATAAATTATACTTCAATAAAGCTGTTAAAACAAAGAACAGAGAGACTGCTAGATAGGTCCTTGGGGAGAGGGTGGTGTGTGTGTGTGTGTGTGTGTGTGTGTGTGTGTGTGTGTGTGTGTATGTGTGCGTGGTTATATGAGGACAGAAAACACCTATGGGAGAAATTAATGAGTTTAAGTGCAATGAAAAAACACAGGGGCTCTGGAGCCAGCATGCTAGATTTGAATCTTGGTTCTACTACTTACTAACTATATGAACTTGAGACAAATTACCCTCTTCAAGCCTCAGTTTTTCCCTCTGAAATGAGGCTAATGGTAAATCTCAAGGTAGTTGTACCACTAAAAATAATATATATATTGGCTGGCTGCAGTGGCTCATGCCTGTAATCTCAGCACTTTGGGAGACCTAGGTAGGAGGATTGCTTGAGGCCAGGAATTGAAGACCAGCCTGAGCCACATAGCAAGACCCTGACTCTAGAAAAAAATAAAAAATTAGCCAGGCATGGTGGCATCTATAGTTCTAGCTATTGGGGATGCTGAGGTGGGAGGATCAGTTCAAGACAGGAGTTTGAGGCTGCAGTGAATTATGATTGCACCACTGCACTCCAGCCTGGGTGACAGAGCAAGACCTTGTCTCTAAGAAAAAAAAAGAAAAATCAATTAAAAATATAAAAATAATGTATATTGAAGGTAATGTATGGGATGTGAGGGAAAATTCTGAAACCAAAGCTCTGAAACCAGAGCTTTGTTGTAACTGAAGAATTGTGGGTTCTCTGGGTATATTATAGCAGAATTATAAGCCTCTCACTGAACTGAATAAGTGGACTTATTAGTGAAGAAGGCTGGGACTGTGGCCAAAAGCCTTGGTTTCCAGTACTGGTTCTGCAACCATTACACCGTGTGACTATAAAAGGGTTCCATATCTAGGGGTTCCTAGATTTGTCCCCCTCCCAAAAGAGGTTGTTGGGATGCTTCAGAAGTCAGAGCTTGTTACCAACATAAAAAATGACGGGTATAAGGTAATGATGGCACAGAGGACAGGGTGGTGGCTGGGGCCCAGCATGAGAGATCAACATCTCTGTGCCTGTGAAGTGGGATATGAGAAGAGTAGCTTAGCAGGGGGCCATGGAAATTTTCACAAACCAAAATTGGCATTTGGAGCTGAGCTGGAAAGTTGTGAGCACAGGATGTTGCTGAAAATGGTGCCCAACAGAGCTGCTACCTGAGGTTTTGGCAGGCTTCACCCCCTGCTAGTTGATTGCAGAAGGATGTTGGGTCATCAGGAAATAGGGGTTTAAAATGATCCCACAGGAAAGTGTGAACAAAAACAGAAGCAATAACAAAAAAACAGCCTAGTCAGGTTAGCTGGGGGGAGGGTGGGTGTTGGATGGGAGACAAGTGAGTTCTCACTTTCTTCAACACTTTAGAAACTTCTAAGGAGGAGCCCTGCTGGCATTCAAGGATGGCACTGTGATAGATGCCCATTTATCCCTCCATCCTCCATGAACACCTCCTGGGGGTAGACAGGGAAAGCAGCAGCTTGCCAGGGAGACTCATTAATGGTTCAGGATGTTGGAAGTCTCCATGTAGCAGTTTGTAGTGGACACTGCTGGTTTTTTTGGATACCTAGCACACACTCCCACTTTTTTCTGGTAAGATCACTTGGATTATTTGTGGGGAATTTCTTCTTCCCCATTACATACAGTCTTGGTGGGGCTGTCAATAAGGCATTCTGCCCTCATTTAGCCAATTAAATTCTCTCTCCTGGACTCTGAATTGAGCTGAGTGGTGAGAAAGAATGGAAAAAAACCTGTTGGAGAAGACCTAATTCCATGGACCTCACTCAACCTTTACTCCTGCTCCTGAAATCTCAGCTCTGCCCCAGTTTCTTAACTGTTCTTCCATTCTGTGAACCCCGATATCATCCATTAAACTGTTTTGCTTAAGTTAGCTGTGGCCCATTTCTGTTACAAAGAACAAACACAGAACATGACTGTGACACTGCATGGGAGAGTTTTCATGAGGGACTTGCAGGGGAATCGAAGGAGCCTGGCTTCAGGTACCCACTTTCAGTCTTCTGGTTTTTCAACTTTCTAGCCATGTGACCACAGGCAAGTCACTATATCCCTCTGAGCCTCAACTTCTGTAAAGTTGAGATATTGTTACTTTGCAGCACTGTCAGGATTAAATGTGTTTATTCAATTATTCATGTAATACTTACCCAGCCGCCGTCATTTGCCTGGAACTCTGGGAGGAACCAGAATAGAGATGTAAATAAGACAGACATTGTATAGTCTCTGTCTCCATGGAGCATACATTCTAACAGGAAGAGAGATATTGAATATGTTTACAACACTGATGATGTTAAAATTGAAGTTCAAGGCACTGTGGGAGTGGTTAACAAGAGGACCCAGGAAATCTAGTAGAGGGCCATGTATGCAAGACCCTTAAAAACTGTGACTTCCTTTCCCCCTTCCTTCTCCTGACTGTTTTCTTCTTCATCATACCACTTTACACTTTGCATGCATGTTTTCTTTGCCATTTATGGCCTGCTCATATCCACTTCTTGTAGTAGAATTAGGATACTCCAAAGAAGTCCTGAATTGGTTCAGTGATTGACATCTGCCTGTTGTGTTTGAAGCATAAATTGGAACCTACTCACCCCAATAGATAAGCCAACTTGGTGGGCGTTCCTTGTGTTGGGCATAAGGAAAGAACAAGGTTAAGAGGATGGGGAAAGAATAGAGAAACTTTAATACCTTTAGAATTAATTGTTTCTTAGGTTAACAAGGTTTAGTAAGAGTCAAGATGAAAGAGGTTGCCTAAACTTGATATTGACAAAACAAGGGTAGGCAATTTACTTGATCTGCTAGGTAGCTCTGGGTATCTTTCTAGCATTACAAAATCTCAGAAATTATTTACAGAATTTTAGCACTAGAAAAGATCTTAGAGAACATTCAGAAAGGGTTTTATTTAGTACGAGGAAACCATGGCTCACTAGAGCTAAGTCTCATCCATGTCCTGAGTGTGTAAACTTGTGACATCTTTAGACCCCAGGCTGGCAGTCAGAATGCCCAGAGTGGTTCCTCTCTCATGTGGGCAAATTCTGGTAGATATGCCCCCTGAGAAATAGACTGTGCTAGCCTTGTGAAGGAACTTGGCAAGGACCAGAGGAATGAGGCACTGCACTAGGTATGAGGGAGGGACACAGACAATAAGATAAAAGTCCTTTGAGGTTCTTCTGACAGTTTGAGGAGTCGAGACACATACAATGCCAGATAATCACACAAGTAACGTTCCACGAGAACTCCTGTTGGACATGGTCGCATCAACATCTCTGAAGCACAACTCATCATTTGGGCTCACTTATCTCTTAAGTCTCCTGTTAGAGATGTCTTCTTCTCAGACACCTGTATCTATTAATAGCACTATCCTACAGTTACAAAGGCTTGAAATATTGAAGTTGGTTTTTATTCCTATCTTTCCCTCAACCCCACATCCAGTATTTACTCGGATCTGTTGATCTGGTCCTTAAAGCTACCCCATCCTGTCCGAAGACACCGAAGTAGTATTCCTAATATACAGCTCTTATATTATTCCTCTGCTCAGAATCCTTCAGGGTGTACAGAACATTATTTACAGAATGAAAACCAAACTCCTTAGTTTAACATTTGTGGTCCCTTATGGTCTAGACTCAGCTTCCATTTCCTTCTAGTCTGCTACTTTCCTACAGGGATGTATTAACCATGTTATTTATTTTTTGTATTTTAATGCTTTGCCATCTGGGGCCTTGGAGACCCTGGAGTTGCTGCCCCTTCCAGGGCTAGCCAGTTCCTAGAGACTGTAAACAACTTGCCCTTGAGCATACCTTTCAAAGGCAAACCACCTGATCCAGAGCCCACACCTGCAAATACCTTCTCTATTGGGCTGTCATACTTAGGACCATAATCCCCTGCCCTAATCACTCCAGAGCCAGTTACCAGACAACTAAGAGTAGTCCCTATGCCCCTGAACTAGCTGAAATTATTCAAACTAGTCAATCCTTAATCTGCTTAATGTGCCCTGCCCATTCTTTCCCATGGAAACCACCATAAAGGCTCTTGCTCATGTTTTCTCCTTTCCTTCTGCCTCCTGACAGACTCTGGTGCTTCCCTGAGTGGCCCCCTGTGGTGTGGCACGTCCGCTTCTCTTGGCATCTGTGAGTATAACTATCTTTTTGATAACAGTCATCTAGTCTGCTGGCCTTGCTATACTTAAATAATAATAATAAAACCATTAACTATATTTTAAAACAAGAAACCCTATGCTCCAGAGGGGTTCCTTCTGCTCCCCAAACAGGTCCCTGCCTTCCTATGCCCATGTCTTTTCCTGTGCCTTTCCTCGTTCCCAGAATAAACTTTCTCTGCCACATCTGCATCTTACAATTCTATCCATCTTTCAATATATTCTTGCTGGCATTGTCTTGAATCTCTGGTGATAATATAGACTTAAAGATGAGAGTGTGAGGTTCAGATTGGTTTGTGACTTAAACTATATCACACAGCAAGTTGAAGGCGGCATCAGGCTCGAAGCCCAGCAGGCTTTCTTTGTGCCCCTTCCAATCATTCTATTGGCTTAGGTCAACTGAGTGTGTGCAACAGAAACGGATCTTAGTCAACTTGAGAACAAAAGGGATTTTCCAGAAAGACGCTGGGGCAGCTCAAAGGATTTAAGGAGGAGCAGAAAGACCAGATCTCAGGTGAAGTGGGAACAAGAGCAGCCCTAGTGATAAGCCCTTGAATCTTCCCTCAGGATCCAAGTCTTTACTAGAACTCAGCTCCAACTCACTCCCTTAAGGTTTTAAATATCTGAAAGTGACAATTTGAGGGACCCATCCTGTTAGGTATATCCCCTGGATCAATCAGCTCTGGTAGGATGTGTTTGGGAGACAAGGTGGGGTCTCACAACACTGATGTGATCACTGGGGACCACTACTTTGTATTAAGAGTTTCCCGGCCGGGCGCGGTGGCTCACGCTTGTAATCCCAGCACTTTGGGAGGCCGAGGCGGGCGGATCACGAGGTCAGGAGATCGAGACCACGGTGAAACCCCGTCTCTACTAAAAATACAAAAAAATTAGCCGGGCGTGGTGGTGGGCGCCTGTAGTCCCAGCTACTCGGAGAGGCTGAGGCAGGAGAATGGCGTGAACCCGGGAGGCGGAGCTTGCAGTGAGCCGAGATCGCGCCACTGCACTCCAGCCTGGGTGACAGAGCCAAGACTCCGTCTCAAAAAAAAAAAAAAAAAGAGTTTTGCAAAGAAAATGCAGCCATTGAGAGCTGCCAATTTGAATCCCTTGCAGTCATCTTTCTAATATATTAAATCCTAAGTCCTTCTAAATAAAATGGAGCAGTGGAAGGGTTAGATAAAAACAGCTCCAAAGCAAAACAACTTTAATAGTTCAATAAATAGTCACTGAATGCTAACTCTGTGCATTCAAAGGACTTACGCTAGACATTGGGTGGGTAAAGGGATGAGGGTGGAATGAGAAAATCAGTAAGAACTGGCAGCTGCTCAAAGATAAGACAGGCATACAAGTCATGACACTGAGAGGCAGGATAAAGGAAATGATGCTCCACAACAGACACAAAGTGCTATAAGGTTTTACAGCATGGAGAGATTCTCTAAAATTTATATCTAGAGGAAAACCAAAAAGCTAAAGTCCAGATTTTCCTTCTTATTGCAACTTCATCGTATGCTGGAAAAACTATACATAACTTCACGTGCAAAGGAACACAATGTTCTTATTTCCACCTACTGCAGTCCAGCTGCCAATTCAAATGTCTGCCACCTCTTAATTGTACAATTAGGGAAGCATTAGGTTCAGTGGACTCATGTGCCACTGCTAAGCTCCTGCTTGGATGGATTGTATAAACATGGTATCTGGGAAGGAAAAAAGGAATTGCTAGAGGAGTCTTGCCTATGCTTCTGTGAAGATTTCAGATGCTGGTTCCATCAGGGAAAAACTTCTGAAAATCTGTGAGCATGGCAAAGAGAAAGTACTCTAGAATTCTTGCTGATAGGGTTAAGGATGGAGTTCTTGGGTGATAACATTGCTATGCAAGGAGAGTTTGCTGCAACATTTTATAACTCAAGAGCTGCTGGCCCAAGGCTATGCTGTTGCAACATATTTGGATCCATCTCACATTGTGGTGATGAGAGTGAGAAGAAGAATTTAAACATCTTAGTCTCACTTGGCTTATTAAAACAACTTTGGTTTATTGAGAGCACCAAGGTGCACCTCATGCCCTCTCAAGGTCAGGGAAGATGAGCTTAGAATATGATGTGGGGGTAGGAGAATGCACTGGCTTCTTCATTGACTACCCAGTGGTTACCAGAGGCACAGGAGGAGGCAGAGGCAAAAAGGCTGTAGAGAAAGGGAAGGCTGGAGAAGCAAGTGGGCAAGGAAATTAAGGAGGGAGGATGGTGTATGTTTGAGAGCAGAGCGAAAGGGAAAGGAAAGACCCTGGAGTTGTTTAACACTGTTTTCACTGTTGAAGTTGGGGAGAAGTAGTAAAACAGAACCGGTCTCTTCTTTAGCAGTAGAGAGTGAGGAGAAAATCAGTTGAGTGAAGGAGAAAATGAGCCAGTTAGTTAATACTTCTGTAGGCCCACTAGGCATCAGGCACTGCTGCATTTTCTTCTTGAGAACTTAGGAACAGAGAAGCCTCCAGCATTTGTACCTGGAAAACTTACAAAGATATATCAGACCTCTCCTTGTCCTTAATATATACTATAGGCTTGTCTAGAATTTAGAATTCTAGATTTTAGTTTCCTTTTAGCCCAGTGTTCAGTCTCCACTGTTTGGTCAGAGGGCTTAGACCCCTTTTGTTTAGAGGTTGAACGTTCACATACACAGATGGGATGCCCTCAGCCTTAAGGCTGTAATCAATATTGGGAGAGTTGGGATGGGCAGCAGTGCACTTAGCTAGGGCCTCACAGTCACTAAAGGCAGGGCCTCAAATATAGACTTCTAACATTTATCTCAAAATGAGGTTGTATTAAGTTGGACTATATGACATTATTGATTTTCTAGGTTAAAAAAATGATTG
Source organism: Hylobates moloch (assembly GCF_009828535.3). Classification (NCBI taxonomy): domain Eukaryota; kingdom Metazoa; phylum Chordata; class Mammalia; order Primates; family Hylobatidae; genus Hylobates; species Hylobates moloch. Next base: position 135,029,729 of record NW_026652280.1, read on the forward strand.
AATATCAACAGTTTCATGTGGCTCAACTTAATACCTAAACTCATTGTAAATTATGTATGTGTTAAAGGTATTAATTTTTTTTTTTTTGAGACGGAGTCTTGCTCTGTCACCCAGGCTGGAGTGCAGTGGCGCGATCTCGGCTCACTGCAAGCTCCACCTCCCGGGTTCACGCCATTCTCCTGCCTCAGCCTCTCCGAGTAGCTGGGACTACAGGCGCCTGCCACCACGCCCAGCTAATATTTTTGTATTTTTAGTAGAGACGGGGTTTCACCGTGGTCTCGATCTCCTGACCTGATGATCCGCCGGCCACGGCCTCCCAAAATGCTGGGATTACAAGCATGAGCCACCGCACCCGGCCAGGTATTAATTTGTTAAATGAAAATATTTAAAAACTATCATTTTCAAAAATCTGCTTTGTCTTTTTTTTTTTTTTTTTTTTTTTTTTTTGAGACGGAGTTTTGCTCATGTTGCTCAGGCTGGAGTGCAGTGGTGCGATCTCGGCTCACTGCAACCCCTGCCTTCCGATTTCAAGTGATTCTCCCGCCTCACCTTCCCAAGTAGCTGGGATTACAGGCACCTGCCACCACGCCTGGTATTTTTTTTTAGTAAAATTTAAAAATTTAGTAAATTTTAAAAATTTAAAATTTTTGTATTTTTAGTAGAGATGGGGTTTCACCACATTGGCCAGGTTTTCTTAAACTCCTGACCTTGTGATCTGCCCACCTCGGCCTCCCAAAGTGCTGGGATTACAGGCGTGAGCCACCGTGTCCGGCCTGTCATTTAAAAAAAAATAACAGAGCTGGGTATGGTGGCATGCACCTGTAATCCCAGGTACTAGGGAGGCTGAGGCAGGGGGATGAAAATATTTAAAAACTATCATTTTCAAAAACCTGCTTTGTCATTTAAAAAAAAATAACAGAGCTGGGCATAGTGTCATGTACCTGTAATCTCAGGTACTAGGGAGGCTGAGGCAGAGGGATCACCTGAGCCCAGGAGTTTGAGTCCAGCCTGGGCAACATAGCAAGACCCTCTCTCTAAAGAAAAATACTTTTTTAAAAAAAAGTTGGGACCCGCTCGGCTTCTGCCTGTCGCCCCAAGATGGCAGACACAATGAGCTGGCGCCGCGCTGGTTGCCCATGGGGTGGCTGTGAGGACGATGGGTCGGTGAGGCTCCACAGTCCAGGCGGAAGACTGTCGTCCAAGCAGGAGGAAGAGGAGGAGGCGGCCCAACTGTTGGCCAACTTCCCCTAGCCGCCGGCGCAGTGCCCGCCTCGCCCAGGTTGGCCCTTAGGCAGCCTGCCTGCTCGTCGCCGCCTGGCCGTGTGCCGCCGCTGCCTTCCCCAGCCGCAACCATGAAGCTGACCCACCGTGTGCTGCTGCGGAGCTTCTTTATCGTCAACGTGTTCTGCGAAAACTCGGACAAGATTAACTGCTTCAATTTCAGCCCTAACAGCGGGGGGATCACTTCGAGCAGCAACGATGACTCTATCATGCTCTATGACTGCCAGGAGGGGGAACCAAAACCCCGTTCAGTAAGAAATACGGTGTGGCCTCATCAGATACAGTCCTGCGGCAAACACAGTTGTTTACAGCTCTAACAAAATAGACGATACTATTCGTTATTTGTCCTTGCATGACAACAAATATATCAGATACTTTCCTGGACATAGCAAAAGGGTGGTGGTCTTGTCCATGTCACCTGTGGATGACACTTTCATTTCTGGGTCTCTTGAATAAGACCATTCGACTCTGGGATCTCTCGTCTCCCAACTGCCAGGGCCTCATGCATATAAAGGGGACGCCAGTTTGTTCTTTTGATCCAGAAGGGTGAATTTTTGCTGCTGGTGTCAACTCTGAAATGGTCAAACTTTATGACCTTCGTTCTTTTGATAAGGGGCCATTTGCTACCTTTAAGATACAGTATGATCAAACTTGTGAGTGGACAGCACTTAAAATCAGCAACGGTGGCAAGCTCATCCTCATTTCCACCAATGTCAGCTTCATTCGTCTCATTGGTGCATTCAAAGGAGTGGTGAGACACACATTTGGCAGTTATGCCAACAGCAAAGCTGTCACACTGGAGGCTTCATTTACTGCAGACTCTCAGTTTGTTATGATTGGTTCAGAGGATGGCAAGATCCATTTCTGGAATGGAGAGAGCAGTATAAAAGTAGCTGTGTTGGATGGTAGACACACAGGCCCAATTACCTGTTTGCAATTCAACCCCAAGTTTGTGACTTTTGCCAGCGGGTGTACCAACATGGCCTTCGGGTTGCCCACCATTGATGACTGACCCTGATGCTGCTTGGCTATTTCTGTACAGTGAGGGCTGCCAGCAGGAAGAAACTCAGAGGGGACTGAGATAATAGTGGGACTGGATCATTTGACTGTGCTGGAGAACATCCTTTTACATGGCCTTCCCATGGATGTGCTGTACATCTGCTCAAAAGAAAATAATTACTTTGCTGAGCATCTTCAAAAGGACTCTTGGTGCAACAGACTCAATTGGAACTCAGCTTTTCTAGCTGTCACTGCATCAAGCTCTGCTAGAGGAGAGACCAGACTCCTAATTTGGGTATAGTGGGGCTCTCAAGCATCTTCAATTTGAATATACATGCTGCTGAGGAGTCAGTGAACTCCTCAGTTCCTCACATCCCTTCTCCTACCCCCCTAAATGTATGGGAAGCCACAGTCCTGGTTTTGAAATGCTGCAGCAGCTCAGTGCCCCTTGCCCTCACCCTGCATGTCTTGTTACTGGGTCTCCCCGTGTACTTGTGGCATTATCCACAACCGTCATGTTTCTTAGGTGCCAAACACTTACAGAAATGTTTTCTTATATCTTGGGGTTAGAGAAAGGGACAAATACAGAAGGACCTTGCTTGCAGGAAGCTGTGCAGTTAGTCACTGCAGTTAGTTGTGTGAGGCTAGGTGGTCGGGCAGACCTCAGGCTGTAAGTGTTGGGTGGGAAAAGGGCCTGAAAGGGAAGGAAGCGGGAGGGTAGCAGGTGAGTTCCTAGGGCTGGAAGGTTTAGCAGCAGCCTGGTGCAGTGCCCTGTCATCAAGACAAACTCACGGTCCTCCTGGATGCCTATGAAGCTTGGTTTGTACAAAAGCAAGGTGGGAGTCTATTTTTGTACACGAGATACATCACACTTTGCTGTGGGCTAGTATTGTGAAGTGAGTCTGAGTTGTTTACACTGATGCCTTCCCTGCCTACCACAAATTGTGTACGTAGTCTTTAGATGATACCACCCCTTTCCCCAGCTCCCAACCAAGAGCTGGTTCTAGGCCTGTGTTTTATGTTATATTTAGCCTTTTTGCATATGATCTTTGATTTCTGTTGTTTGTATTTTAGCACAGTGTATGCACCTTCATTTAAATACATCTGTGTGCATACAGATATGCATACATGTGTGTGCGTATGCATGTATTGCTCTCATCTGTAGTTTCTGAGAGTTCAGCTGAAGCAGATGCAGTCCCGCAGCCCAGGGGACAGACTGCATCCTTGCTAATAGTGTTTGCCACAAGTGTTAGTGAGTTTTCCCTATTAATGTTTTCATTTCGGAAGACCGAACGAAGCAAAGCTTATAGTGTTTGCTGTTTCCATGGCAGCTAAGTGAGGGTCTTGGGGTGACTCCCTGTGTTCCTCAAGCCGCACTTTGGGGTCCTCTCTGCAGTATTATCTCCCTTTTTGCTTGGTGGTACTCTCTGCCTGTGGTGTGTGTGATAGACACTCTTGCATGGCTTTTGTGTCTGGCTTGTGGCATTTGGGGATAGGGTGCTGGAGACAGAGCATTTTCAGTTTGTTTGAGGCCTCGTTGCCAACGATAGATCACTCCCGTTTACCTGGTATGTCTTCTTGCTTGCTGCTTTTCCTCGCTTTCTCTTGGAAGAGGAAGGGACTCTGGTCAGGCCCAGGCTGAGTGAGATGAGCTGCAGCTGGCTGACGGCCCTCTTAGAGAGAGTGGTATGTCATTTTACTAAGTTCCTAAACAAACATTTATGCAGGCAACACTCCTTGCAGATCCAGAAACTGAGGCACAGTAAGGTTGTGACTTGCTCAAGAATACGTAGCTGCTAGGAAGTAAATTAAGGCATCACAACTTCTGCTCAGAGGCAGGAATAGGCTGTGAATTGCTAGCACTTTTTTTTTTTTTAAAGCAATTACTTTTTGACTTGTTCCTTAAACTGAAAGTGCAAGAGGTGTATACCTTTCCCAAATGTAGACTAGAATCTGCAGGATGCCACCCACTGTATAGCTCTGCTTTCCTAGAGAGGGTGGACTTTTAGAAACCAAATGATCTTAATTGTTAGTACCCACCCCTGGCTTTTCAGGGTAGAAAGTTCATGATAGAAATAATTGTTAAGAGAGAGTGCTTGGAATCGTGGGTTAACAGGAAAGGCTATATAACTTCACATATCTGCAACCAGAGCAGCCACCAAGCATGACTTACCTAGCAGCAGGAAAATGATTTGTATTTGAGTTCCTGTGTGTCCCAAACTGAGGCACCATGTTCTTTGAAAACATGCCACCTCATGGCCTCTATTTTTGGGTCCTGCAGTTGCAAACCTGCCTCCTGAGTTAAGAAGGAAAGGGAAAAGATATAGCTGGAAGTGAGTGGAGATGATGTGGTGGGGGGATAAGGCAGAATAAGAGAAGAGATTCTGAGGGCTGGGGCTGCAAAGTTTCTCTCAGCGGAGCCAGAGGTGCTCAAGCTCTCTTGGGGGTGGTTGGGGAGTGGGGCAGCGGCGTTTGCCATCCTCTTAGGAGTCACGGCCAAAACCACTGATGTGTATTTGATAGTGACACTGCACTGCTCAGCCAGAGGGGTACTTAAACAATTATTTCCAGTTGCAATTATAATTACTGCTTATTAAGGAAAATTTGGAAATTATAGAAATAATCAGTTTGCCACCCAAATGCTACCACTGTTAATCTTCTGGTGTTAAATGTTCCCCTACGCATTTCTGTGCATAGATTTTTAGTGTGTTTACATAGTCGTTATTCTACTGTCTATATAATTTTATGTCCCTTTTATGCTTAACATACAAACATTTTTTCCATGTTACAGTCTTAAACAGAAAACAAATATTGGGATCCAAAAATGGAAGTGACCCTAGGCCCTTCTTGACTCTGAGAGACTCCGGCTGGAGCCATGTTCTACTTTTTTGCCGGGCCCTTCACAGAGGAGGCCTCATATATGAACATCATTTGCTACCTAAGACCCAGAGCAAAAATTAGCAGGGTGTGGTGGTGCGTGCCGTAACCTCAGCTACTTGGGAGGCTGAGGCAGGAGAATCGCTTGAACCTGAGAGGCAGAGGTTGCAGTGAGCTGAGATTGTGCCATTGCACTCCAGCCTGGGTGATAAGAGTGAAACTCTGTCTCAAACAAACAAACAAACAAACAAGAAGACCCAGAGCATATCTTGTGAAGTGTTCTTGTGTTCAAATCTGAGTATTTCTCTAACTGTTCCATTTCAGCCCATTTCTTACAGCTGACTATCTAAATCCATATAGGTTATTCTGTTGCATATTTATTTTATTTTATTTTATTTATTTATTTTTTTGCACACAAAACAATAAACATTTTCTAAAAGTACATACAAACAAAAAGATGCATATCAAACATATTAGGAAGGTTGCACACGGGAAGACGGGGAATAGAAATGGGGGGTGGGAATTAAAGAAAATAAATGAGAGAGGGACTTTGTATGGATCAATGATAATAACTCAATCCTCTATTTGACAAAGAAGAAGGAGAAGGAAGAGGAAGAAAAAGAAAGTGGGATAAAGGATCAGAAAGGGAGGAAAATAGAAAAAATTAGAGTATGACTCCAGGGTAGACCTGTTTTGTTGTCGCTGGGTTGGTTGGTTGGTTTGTCTGTTGTATTTTTCATATGTTTCGCCATGTTGGCCAGGCTGGTCTCGAGCTCCTAGCCTCAAGTGATCAACCCGCCTTGGCCTCCCAGAGTACCGGGACTACAGGTGTGAGCCACCACATCCAGCCCCCACATTGCTTCTGGCCTCTGTGGTAGACCTCCCAGACGGGGCGGCCGGGCAGAGGCGCTCCTCACTTCCCAGATGGGGTGGCCGGGCAGAGGCGCTCCTCACTTCCCAGACGGGGCGGCCGGGCAGAGGCGCTCAGCACATCCCAGATGATGGGCGGCCGGGCAGAGGCGCTCCTCACTTCCCAGACGGTAGGTGGCCGGGCAGAGGTGTTCCTCACTTCCCAGGTGGGGCAGCCGGGCAGAGGCGCTCCTCACATCCCAGAGGATGGGCGGCCAGGCAGAGACGTTCCTCACTTCCTAGACGGGGTGGCGGCTGGGCAGAGGCGCTCCTCACCTCCCAGACGGGGCGGCCGGGCAGAGGAGCGCCTCACAACCCAGAGGATGGGCGGCCAGGCAGGGACGCTCCCCACCTCCCAGACGGGGTGGCAGCGGGGCAGAGGCTGCAATCCCAGCACCCTGGGAGGCCAAGGCAGGCGGCTGGGAGGCGGAGGCTGCGGCGAGCCAAGACCACGCCACCGCACTCCAGCCCGGGCAACACCGAGCACCGAGTGAGCGAGACTCCGTCTGCAGTCCCAGCACCTCTAGGGGCCGAGGCGGGCAGACCACTCGAGGTCAGGAGCTGGAGACCAGCCTGGCCAACATGGTGAAACCGCGTCTCCAGCCAAAGGAGAAAAACCAGAGAGGGGTGGTGGCGCGCGCCGGCAATCCCAGGCAGCCCGCAGGCCGGGGCAGGAGAATCACGGGAGCCGGACACAGGGAGTCTGCAGGGAGTCTGCAGCGAGCCGAGTGTACTCCAGCCTGGGCCACAGAGGGAGAAAAGAAAGAAGAAAGCAAGCAAGATGGAAGGAAGGGAGGAAGGAGGGAAGGAGGGAAGGAGGGAGGGAGGGAGGGAGGGAAGGAAGGAAGGTAGGTAGGTAGGTCGGTCTGTAGCATATTTTTATATCACTATATCTGTTTGGTCACCAGGTGGCTGCTCAAAAACATCTATTTTATCTCTTCAAATCTTCTGTGGCCTCCCAAATTCTTGCTCTGCAAGCCATGTTCAACTTCCTACAAAGTTTGACATTAATTCTAAATTCATTCATTGAAAATTCAGGTCAACATAACACCCACTTAGTGGGCCAGGTGCAGTGGCTCGTGCCTGTAATCCCAGCACTTTGGAAGGCCGAGGCAGGCGGATCACCTGAGGTCAGAAGTTCGAGACCAGCCTGGCCAACATGGCGAAACCCTGTCTCTACTAAAAATACAAAAATTAGCTGGGCATGGTGTTGGGCACCTGTAATCCCAGCTACTCAGCAGGCTGAGGCAGGAAAATCGCTTGAACCTGGGAGGCAGAGGTTGCAGTGAGCCGAGATGGTGCGCCATTGCACTCCAGCCAGGGCGACAGAGTGAGACTCGTCTCGAAACGAAAACAAAAACAAAAACCTACTTAGTGTAACTGCTATCAAAAGCCCACCTGGTTGACTCTGAATATGGATGCTGTCACAGCAAAGGAAGCCTGGTATAGGTCCCTGCTACCATTTCTCCTCCTCTGCGTCACTGACTTCCTCAAAAAACAAAAAAATTTTGCTTCACTGTAGTTACTGTGTGCATGTATGTACAGTATATGTGTGCTCATTTTTCAACAAATACTGATTGAGGCCTGATTCTGTGCCAGGCACTGGAGATGCAATGGTGCATGAAATAGACCTGATTGTTGTTGTCCTGGCGCTCACAATCTAGTGGTGTTATAGAGGACTGATAATGTAGTGCTATAAGTGCCACAACAGGAATAACTGGAAGCTACAAAGTGTTGGGGGAGCAAAGGCATTTTTTACCGTAAGGTTGAATGTCTACTTGTCCCAAGCACTATTCTACATGTCAGAAAAGGAGACACTAAGTAAGAGTAAACTGGGATGCCTGTGTGAGGAGGCAACATTTGAGCAGGGTACTACTATATGATGAGCAGGGTACTATACAATGAGCAGGATGGGGTGGAGGAAGGATATGGTATCCTGAACTCAGAATGAGAGGTAAAATAAGTCTTCCTAATGGCAGTGATGCTGAACTGAGACCTGAAAGATGAAGAGGAGTTAGCTAGGTGAAGGAAGCTGGGGTTTGGTGGAGAAGAGCTCCAGGCAGAGGAAACAGGAAATGCAAAAGCCCAGAAGAGAAGGAATAGAAAATATAAGAAATTTGTGACTAGAAAAGATGAGGGAGGTAATAGGTTATTACTAGCTCTCCCTTTGTCTGGTAAAATTGTTTTACTTATATAAGAGCCAGTTTATTTTGTATACCTTGTTTTCTCTTTTAGTAGCCTTACTGATACACAAGTCCAAACGTGTTTGGGCAGCCTCCTCACAGAACATGGCCAAAGGAACTCCTGCCATCTAATGGACAGAGAGATCATGATTTGCAGAAAATTAGCATTACTACAGTGTTAGGCTCACAGTATCTCAAATGACAGCAATTTTCCACTCAATGGTTTAAAAGCCCTTATGTACTAAAACAGGTTAAGGAAGAAATATGTAAGAATATTCTCAGACAATGCTCCCCTGTATGGGGAGATGAAAGGAAACCAGGGAAAGAAAGGAAGGAGGGAAGTTTAACAATTAGGTACTTGGGTCAGCATTGTACTTAGTGAGCATACTCTCATTCCTCCAGTCAATGAGGTAGGCAACATAAACCCCATTTCCAGATGAGGAAACTGCAACTCACAATACAGGGAAAAGCTGGCCTTGGCTGTCTCCTTTATGTTATGCTGCCTCCCATCAGGATTTATTTCTAAATCAACAAATGGTAAGGAGGCATTAAAATGTTGCCCAGTTGTGACATCCATACATTTACATTTAAGACCTCAGTGAAAGTGCTTAAGATCCCATTTAGTTCTCAGAAGACACTGGAAGAATCTGTATTTCACTAAATAATATACACATCAGCTGGTGCCCAAAGCAGAGAGAACCTCCGATACCACATATATTAGAACGGACATATTTTCCAAGCTAAAAAACTGGAATGCCTTTCTAACAATTTCATACTACTTCTAGTTGAGAGACATTCTTAAAAATGCAATTTGGATGCAGAAACATTGGCATTCTCAGAACACATCGAGTTTTTGGAATTGAAGCTGTCTCAGAAAAATCCAGATGAATAGGGTTCCACATGTATGAAGATGAATTGCATTAGCAAAGCATAATCAAATGTGTATATTATGCTTTCCCATAGTATTTTATACATACAAGACCTTAAAACAAATTGATTTTTTAAATTGTTATGGTGCTTGGTACACAGGAGCTAAAAACATGACTATAATAGAGAATTGTAAAATTTTTGCTTACCCACCTCTTATACAAGGTTGTAAAAAGTTGTTAGAGATTAAATGTCCACCAGCTGTTCTGTCTTCACTGAGGTCAAAGCGATGGGAATGGAGCACCAGCAAATTGGAGTGGAGAGAAATTAGAACTCAGATGGATAGGATGGGGGTTGCGGGGCTGAGAAGCCTTAGGACAGATGACCAAGGGAAAAACAGTATAATCCTTTAGATGTTTTAAGAATGACAGGAGCTGTCCTTAGAATGGGATTATCCTGGTTGAGCTTGGAAAACCCCATGGTGTCAGATTCCTGGTCAACTCCCAAGTTTTGACTGAGGACCCGAGTTTCTAAATGCAGCAATGGAAAATGTGGGGGGATATATAACACAGTCTCTACTTTTAAGAAGCTTATAAACTGTGTATAGGGAATCAAGGAAATGATCACTTGGACTGATCAGTGAAGGCTTTGTAGAGGGAAGTGGGATTTCTGCTGGCCTAATAATGAATACATTTGGGATATACAGATTAGAGGGAAAGGCATTCCAGGTAATGGCAACTACAAAATCCAAAGGCCCCTTTGGGGCCACTCTGAATCTAAAGCATGGCATTAGAATCTTGGCTTCATTTAAATTACATTTTATGGGGAAGTTGGGTGGTCTACTGTTAAGAGATTATGTAAGAGGAATGAGGCATTTCATTTTTCTTACCATTTGGTGTCACTCTCAATCAAATAAATTGTACTAAACTTAGGAAAATAGGCACCCTTGTTAAAAGAGGTTTTGACTTTTGTCAAGAAAGCAAATTAATTTTTTTAAACGTAACAGTGATAGTGAGGTTCCTTTTTATGAGGAGTACACATGTGGTATGACTATTTACCTATGGAGTTTCAAAATAAAAAATTAAAATGACAGAAAGGACACTCACAGAACACCAGGCATTCATTTCACAAACTGCGGGGGGGGAAAAGTGTATTTTAAAGACACATTGTTAATACTTGCCTAAAGATTACTCTTACACATACAGTGTGACTGTTTTTTGTAAATCAGAGCTTTGTGTATAGAGAGACAATGGCAACACGCCAGAAGAAATAAATTTCTACCGGGTAAAAAAGCATGAAGATGAGTGTCTGGAGAGATTTGGAGGTGGCTGGGTTCCCCTGGCCCTGCTCCTTTTTCTTAAGGACAGGGCTAAAATAACAATGTGAGGCTACAGATCATCTGTTTCTTATTTACTTTCTTGGTCTTGTCCTAGCTAAAGTCATTTCTAGATCATGTGCTACAGTCTTCAGAGAAGTTATGGAAGGAATTTACACAAAGAGCAAATACATAATTGAATACATGTATAAAAACACATCAATAGAATGTGGATAAAGAATATAGGCAAAAATTCTGATTAGAAGGAAATCAATGGATCTTTCATTTTCTGATTTGTACTACTCACTCCACAGCTGACAGTGTTCAATTTCTTCAGGATATCTATCAGAAGCCCATTCCTTGATCCATCTTCTTGGTTACCTGCTGGAGTAACACTGGCATTCTCTAAATCTAGAACTAGAGATGTATCTATAAAGTATTTATTCCCTATTTTCCTTCATATGTTAAGTTTTCTAGTGCTAAGCCTGTTATTTTCCTTAAAGAATTGCTTCAGTAGGGTCCAAGATGGAATCAGCTAATGGCTAACACATGATGTGTTAAATTCAGCAGAGTAATTTTGCACATGGTTTATGCTTAAATAGAAATTCTAAACCATTTACATCTGTTTTCTGGTCATTGTTCTTGCTTTATAAAAGCTATGCGTATGCTCTCCAAATAAGTTTTTATTTTGCCCATTTTGAACTCTTCCATATATTAATTTTTTAAAGCACTCAAAACAGAGATGGAGAACAATTGTGTCCTTTTAGTTCATTGTCTTCTACAGAGGAAAAAATCAGGTCAGATTAAACTCTTGAACTGTTGCAATTCCTTTTGTTTTCCAAACTTCAGTTTTTTAATTTTCTCTTTTAATTTGCAATCACTTTCCTAAGATCACGCCTTTTTACTTTAGATAGCTAAAACATCGTTTACTAAATATTTGCCTTAGCACTGACCTTTGTGGTTAATTTGTTGAAAACTGTGCTGTAACTTGACACAGTATTAACTACTTCTGATTACTTATCTGGTACACGTTGGTAATATCTACCTTTCAAGAAAGGAAGACAGTTCGGACACATAATTTGACAAAATTAGGAAACAGCAACATCAGTTCTTCGAATATAGGAAAAAATCTGAACAGAGTTGACATTTCTGTCTGGTGTTAGTGTTCTTTAAAGACCACAGACAACAAATCTAGGTGGAAACAATACATCTGCAGATACTGGCAGACAGCATTACCCGCCAAATTTGGCCAGTTTGTTAAGAGAAATAGCTTTTCAGTGACGTGCAGGGCTGAAATTACATAAACAACAGAAATTACTAAGACTTAAGCCTACGAGTTTTGTGGGTTTCAAGATTTTATGCAATCAATATTCTGACATCTGTAACACCATTTTGTCCCTAAAATGCTGATGCCAGGAACAGTAAGATATTAAAGTTTTACTTGATGACTTGTTCATTATCTTGAAAGAAACTATGATTAATTCTTTGGAATAACCATTATTGAGCCACATATTTAGGTCATTAAGACAACTATAATCATCTCCTTATAAGGAAGTTTCATTAAAAATGCCAGAGAGCTCAGCCTGTTTCAAAAACCAATACTTGTAGCTTGTTATATTAATAGTTCTAAATATCTAAGGCTTTTTAAATGAAAATACCCTTAACAATTTTATCGAGCCTGAGCACTAGGAATTTTTAAAAACTGACAGTGAAAAATAGCTGATTAGAGGAAATGGCATTAACTAGTTACCTTCTTAGTCTATCCTTAGAAATGACTATTCTGCCTAATTCAAATATTTTAGAGACATTTCTCATTATTTAAAATGGTCTTCAGAAGGCTTAAAACCTAAAGAATATGCATATAGAAGCTCCCTGCCAATTCTGATTTAGCACATTGGGAATATTTGTCCAAAATTGAGGCAATATTCTTCAGTGGGACTGAAATTCCCTGAGAACTAATTTGTAACACTGGGTATCTTTAAAAACACTAGCTCCCTTTTACTTACCCCTCAGTATCAACCAGGTTCTTTGCCATTAATGGAAAGTTAAAACAGCAGCCCTGAATTTTAAACTTTCTTAAGAGAATGTCTCCCTATCTACCCTTTTGGTAAATTTTTCTTCCTCTTTAATTTCTGAATATATGTTAACATGACTGTTTCATTAACATACTACCTATTTGCTGAAGAAATATCACCATTCACCCATCTCAAAAGAAAAATATTCCCAGTGGTCAATTAAAAAAAAAAGCTATTTTTCAAATGAGTAGTCTGACATAAAAAATATAAAAGGATAACTTTATTAAATATACAAATTCAAGAGCATTCAATTTTTTTTTAAGATTATGGTATAAGACAGAGCAGATCAATGGTAATGGTTTATATAGATACATCCTATCCTTACCAAACAGATTAGGTAGATATACTGACCTATCAATGCTCAAAATAACAAAATGAATGTATGTCCCTAAACTATTTCTGTATTCTATGACTACTAAATGGGAAATCTGTCAGCTGACCCACCCACTAGACTTTTTCCCATAGGAAGTTTGATATGCTGTCATTGATACATATCATTTCTGAATATAAACCTCTATCTGGGGTCCTTTTCTCTTTGCCTACTTCATTATCTTCCCAACCCACCTAAAACTTAGTCAAAACAGGATACAGTGATCTGGATAGCTCTACGCAGAGGAAAAATCTCCAATAATACTGTCAATTCTGTATTCACTTTTCCTTTCAGCAGCTACCTAATTATGTCTAAGATGGTGTGAAAAAATATACAACTCAAAAAAGAAAAGCATTTGGACTATCAATCTTTACCTTGGTCCTGCAGCTTCCCTTTATCAACCAGTGTATGTATTATTTTAAATTCCCAACTGTAGACACATGCAATATTTAATAAAACATCCAGAAACTCTGTGGTCAGCACCATGTAATTTCCAAGGAGAATGTTTTAGGTAGGGGCAGAGAAGAAAATCGAGAAGCCATTAAGAAAAAATGGCAATTCACACTAAAATGCTTTCATAAAGTGTTTTTTAAAGATGGATAAATTCAATTTTAAGTGATACTTTGCCCCATGACCATTTCCTCATTGTTTTAGTGTTCATGAAAGGCCTAATATGTACCTCTAGAAAAGGAAATTATCTTCTTTACTTACAAAATTGTTAGAGCACCAGCACCAGGTTGAGTTTCCCCAAACTATACCTAGCTCATAACTCTAAAAGAATCTACAAATTAAGTCTTTTGATTCATTTAATCCTCATCACATCTGTTAATTTTAATTAATTAAAACTAAAACTGCTCCTTTTTCTGCATATGTCAGTGAAAGGTAATTAGGGAAACTAAAAATCTGACCTAATAGGAACCCACCTAAAATCTACTTAGGTAGCTTTAACTCAAAGATCATGTTGTTAGTCCCAAGAACTATCCCAGGCATTTTAAGTATTCTTAATCTACATTTTAGAATGTGCCACCAAACACTAAAATGTTAAAATAAATTATTAATCCTGCTCTGGTCTCTAAACAAGAACTTATGGCTATTACAAAGTATTCTTTTTTATTCTACCTCATAACAGTAAACATTAAATGAAGACCCATTATCACAAGCTCATATCTTTAAAAAATGGATGCAACAAAGCTTCTTCTGCTGTTATTCTTGAAGCTGGATTTAAATCTAGAAGTTTATCAAGCAGGTCATAAGCTTCATTGGGTACCTCATTCCAGCCTTCTAAATTGGTATTATACTCATCAAAACAATGCTCACAGCTATTACTATCCCCCTTTTTAAATGAATTCCCTGAGTATTGTCCTGGAGGTGTTTGTATGAGGCAAGAAGCTTTATGGTCCGTCTTCTCTGAAATAGTTGGTTGATGAGAAGCATGCCCTTGTACATCACTTGTTAACTTGGGAGTGTTAGAATCCATACCCCTGAGTCTCTCACAGAGTTTTCTCAAGTCTTGTGCTGGAACTTCTTTGCTACATAATATTGATTTCCCTAAAAGCAAAAGAAGAAAAAACAACAACAGAAAAAACCATTTTATTATTTGAATATATCAGAAGCCTCTCTCATGAGAAACATGAAAGTTCAAACATATGCTTTATAGACATGGACACACACACACAGTATGAGATAGAGCACCACACACTATATTTAAGTTGTATTTGAATTGCATAGTGGGAGATGAAGTGGGAGATAGTAAGTAGAAAGCAGTGACTTACTAAGCTATGCCAGGCACTCACTTGACTCTGCCAATTTCTCAAGCTTCATCTTACCCTTCTATAATCTTTAACTAGCTGCAGCTCCCATGCCCCCACTCTACTTCCTTTCCATGCTTCTGTGTCTTTGACTACATGACTCCTGTCTTTGCCTAGGATGCCCTGCACCCCTTGTGTGCCCAGGACACTCTCACTGACATCACCACTCAGATCAAGAATCACCTCTGAGGCTTGACACCCTCAGAGAGAATTGATCAATTTCAGCTTCTATTGTATCTTGAGAGGAGTTCTATTATTACTTTTGCTATCCTATATATGTCTGTCCCACCTAGTAGACTGTGAGCTCTTTGAAGGTAGGAAGTGTCTTATTTATCTTTGAACCCTCAAACCCAGCCTATGCCTGGTACATATTAGGTAGTCAACGTCTGTTGGACTAGACAAAAAGGCATTATTCTTTTCAACAACTCTGTTCAAATGACACATACATCCTTAGAGATGCTGTTCTTGACCAACCTATCCTAAATGAGCCTCTTCCCTCCCCTTTTCCTTTTATCTCAGTACCACTCATTTCTCATAGTATTTATTTATGTTCTCTCCCTCACTAGAATTTAAGCTCTGTGAAAGCAGAGACTCGCAATAGTACTTGGCACACATAAAGTCCCAATAAATGTTTCTGAATGAACAAATAAACAAACTAGATCTGTTTTTAAAAATATAAATGTCTTTGAAATAACTTCCTGATGGGTTTATTATCAGATGTGCAAAAAAAAATTAATCACACAAATGGCAATCATGTATTATTTTTGCCCTGCATTTCCTTATTAAACAGAAATGTACTAAATGTACGAAACAACAAGTACCACAATATTTAGATGCCTTTCTGAGAATGTAGATTGTCAACAAAGTCATTAATCTGGCTGTGGATGATAAAAAGTTACCTTTACATATTCTGAACTAACTACTGGACTGGTGTACTAAGCTAGGGAAAAAAACGGGGGAGGGAAAGGGAGAAAACAAACAATTACCAAAAACCAAATTCTTTGAGAGTACAATATGCCAATCCTTTTTTACTTTTAAACTGATTCTATCATTCCTATTCTCTCTAGAAAATTATAGCCAGAGGGGAATACTCATATAGTTTTATTCCTTTATTAGCTTGTTCTGAAGTCATAAAATAACTAACAGTATATGTTATAGCATGTCCCCAAGTTATACAATATGCTTTTATATGACCAAAAAGAGGGTTCATTTACTATGTTCAGGAAAAATAACTTCAAGTAACAAAATCAGTCAACATATTTTGTTACAGACTACTATGTGTCAGGAATTTGTTTCAGCTCAAGACTTTTCTTTTTAATTTATTCAACACAATTCACTGAATACTTAATGACAACCCACAATGGAGCCAGGTTTAAGGGTTGAGGACAGATAAGAGAAGTAAAGGTGCTCTCACTGCTAATCTCAGCCAAGTCATTTCTTTAGGTTACAAAGGGGAATGCAGTTGTGTTTGTTGAAATTTTGAGGCTTTTATACTCAGTCTAAAGTTATAGTAAGATCAGACTAAAATAACTACAGATGTCATACTAATACAACTGAGACAAGTCCTATGGCATTATTTTTATTATTTGTTTTTTTGAGACAGTCTTGCTCTGTCGTCAGGCTGGAGTGCAGTGGTGCAATCTTGGCTCACTGCAACCTCCATCTCCCAGGTTCAACTGGTTCTCCTGCCTCAGCCTCGCGAGTAGCTGGGACTACAAGTGCATGCTACCATGCCCAGCTAATTTTTGTGTTTTTAGTACAGATGGGGTTTCACATTGGCCAGGATGGTCTCGATCTCCTGACCTCATGATCTGCCCACCTAAGCCTCTCAAAGTGCTGGGATTACAGGTGTGAGCCACCATGCCTGGCCCTATTTTTTTTTAAAATATGAGAAGTATTACAATGATAAATCTCTAAAAGCTCTTGCTTGCTATCATGGCACTTGATCTGGAGTATTTTTGTGTCAGATGTTGTATTCCCATTGTTGGCCCTGATTATAACTTGAATTACCAATGGGGGAGATTCAAGCTCTTCAATAAAATATTTTGGTGTTGGCTGATAAACTTCATGTTCATAAACCTCTCACGAAGTTATTCAATAGTAGATGGAAGTTTTCTCAGTTGAGAATAAACATACTTGTTTTTTTTTTTTTTTTTTGAGACGGAGTCTCGCTCTGTCGCCCAGGCTGGAGTGCAGTGGCGCAATATCTTGGCTCACTGCAAGCTCCGCCTCCCGGGTTCACACCATTCTCCTGCCTCAGCCTCTCCGAGTAGCTGGGACTACAGGCGCCCGCCACCTCGCCCGGCTAATTTTTTTTGTATTTTTTTTTTAGTAAAGACGGGGTTTCACCGTGGTCTCGACCTCCTGACCTCGTGATCCGCCCGCCTTGGCCTCCCAAAGTGCTGGGATTACAAGTGTGAGCCACCGCGCCCGGCCAAACATACTTGTTATATTTATTATTATGTAAGAATGCCATTTCTAAGATATCAATCTTGCTTTCCATTCATGGTCACTTTTTTTTCCCTTGTATGTATTATTTCATCCTATTATCTTCAAATAAAATTTTCTTACAATAAGTACAAGATAGTTACAAATCGTGGACTGACTTTGCTGTAGAAACATATTTTGGCAAGCCTCTATTAAGATGAGGCTTTCTTCACAACCGCCACTAAGTTTTTCTTGTAGATTAGACTATAGCACTAGTGCATAAGCAAGGGCAGTAATTTTTGCAGTGGTTCTTAAACACCCATAGTTTCTTAGTCAGAATCACTTGTTTTTTCAAACTAACAAGGCTGGAGCCTTCCTAAGTATCTTGTTTTTCTGAATCATATTTTCCAAGAATAGGCTGAGTGGGCAGGCATATGTATTTCTTAAATATTCTCAGATAATTCTGACATGCAACTCTGGTTAAGACCCACTGATCCTGGGGTTGAGCACAAGGCAGCCCAGCTACTTTTGAGGTAGGCTGGCTGAAACTTTGTCTCCTGGGCTGTTCTGTATTGTATGGTAGTAAGCTGACTCAATCCCACTTATTCCTTGGAAAGTTTAACTATAACTGAGCTTGGAAAATAAACATTAAATGGGCACTGGAGTTCAGATTGTTGGCCAGAGCAAGGCTGAGATAATTCTCATGTGCCCTATGAAGTACACTGCACATCCCAGTCTTGAAGAACTTGCATGGCTAAGGAGATGACATCCAAGTCCAATATATGCTTACAATAATATCCCATCAGTTAAGGCCTTCTATGCATTCTGCTTCTCTGCTACCGTAAACCTACACAACCTGACAACACACATTTCTATTCTCTTCCCTAGTCCTTATTACACTGTATTAATAATTAACTGTTTACTTGTTAGTATAGTCTAAGATCATTTAAAGCAAGGACACTCTAAGTACCAAGACATAGTGCATCTGATGTTTAAAATACAATAAAAAAGTAAAACATATTAAAAAGTAAAACATACCTTTAATAAAAGGTAAATTTATGTAATAAAAGTCAAACCATAACTAAAAGGAGTTAAGATTTTACTCCTTATTCTTATAAAATTATAAAGGTAAACTTTAAATACTGCAACAGTGTATTACTTTGTGCTTAATAAGATTAAATGATTATATGTATAGAGGAGAGGTGATAAATTTATTTTCAAGCAACTGAAGAATTTTCTACTTAATATTAGAGAACTTTATCAAGACTGAATGTTTATTTGTAAAGAAAATTTCATAATAATTTATTAAGTGATTTGTAGGAGATAATCAAAGGCATTTTATTTTGTTCTATAATACAAAACTGCTTACCAAAAGTTTTAGCAGCTTGGATAGTTTCTCTGGATCCCCTAATTGTCATAATTTGGGCCAAAGCAGTTAAATCATCACTTGCTTTATAAAATGGATATCGTCCACTAAGCAAAGAAAGAAATATGACACCTGCAGACCACATGTCAATTGCTGCAACAGAAGACAAATTTTAAAAATAAATTTCAAGTCTATAATTTTATCATTTAAATCAATAGTCCTCAACATTTATTATGCATTAGAATCACCTTGGGAGCCTTAAAAATTTCAGATGCCCAGACCCAAAGATTTTGATTGAACAGTTCTGAAGTAGGGCTCAGGCATCAATGTTTTAAAAAAGTTCCTCAGGTGATTTTAATGTACAACCAGGATTGAGAATCCTCACTGCAAAATATGTTTTCTTTCTTGAGCAACGTGTTGGTAAATTTAAAAGGATATTTAATCACTAGGAAACACTAAGTAAATGCACATTTTATAGGATCAAAAGGAATCCAAAAATAGCTATGTGGGAAAAAATCTGAATGATCCTTGAGAATTACATACCGTACTGGTCAAAGTGCTTTCATTTTAGTGAAAAGTAATGAACATTAGAAGCTCTTCTTCAGCTGACACTAGCGCCAACTACTGCTATAGAAACTTTTAAAAAATTACTTTATTTTTCTTTTTTTGTGACTGAAGACTTTAATTTTTCTGAGTACACAGTAGGTGTATATATTGATGGGGTACATAAGATGTTTTGATACAGGCATGCAATGTGTAATAATCACATCCTGGAAAATGGGGTATCCATTCCCTCAAGCATTTATCCTTTGTGTTACAAACAATCCAATTATATTCTTTTCTTTCTTTCCTTTTTTTTTTTTTTTTTTTTGAGACAAGATCTCCCTCTGTGGCCCAGGCTAGAGTACAGTGGCACAGTCTCAGCTCACTGCAATCTCTGCCTCCCAGGTTCAAGCAATTCTCATGCTTCAGCCTCTTGAGTAGCTGGGATTTCAGGCATGCCGCCATGCCCAGTTTTTTTTTTTTTTTTTTTTTTTTTTTGTATTTTTAGTAGAGACGAGGTTTTGCCACACTGGCCAGGCTGGTCTCAAGCTCCTGGGCTCAAGTGATCTGCCTGCCTCAGCCCCTCAAAGTACTCTTTTAGTTATTTTAAAATGTACAATTAAATTATTGACTATAATCCCCCTGCTGTGCTATCAAATACTAGGTCTTAATTAATTCTTTTTTTTTTTCGAGATGGGGTCTGGCTCTATTACCAGGCTAGAGTGTGGTAGTGTGATCTCGGCTCACTGCAACCTCTGCCTCCCAGGCTCAAGTGATCCTCCCACCTCAGCCTCCTGAGTAGCTGGGATCACAGATGCACACTACCACATCCAGCTACTTTTTTGTATTTTCGGTAGAAATAGGTTTCTACCATGTTGCTCAAGCTGGTCTCGAGCTCCTGAGCTCAAGCAATCCACCTGCCTTGGCCTCCCAAAGTGCTGGATAATTCATTCTTTATAACTATTTTTTGTACCCATTAGCTGTCCCCACGTCCCCCACACCCTCCCACCACCCTTCTCAGCCTCTAGTAACCATCTTTCCACTCTATATGGGTTCAATTGTTTTAATTTTTAGATCCCACAAATAAGTGAGAACATGCAATGCTTGTCTTTCGGTGCCTGGCTTATTTCACTTGACATAATGATCTCCAGTTCCATCCATGTTGTCGCAAATGACAAGATCTTCTTTGTCATGGCTAAATAGTACTCCATTGTGTGTAAGTACCACATTTTCTTTATCCATTCATCTGCTGACGGACACTTAGGTCGCTTCCAAATTTTGGCTATTATGAATAGTGCTTCAACAAACATGGGAGTGCAGATACCTCTTCGGTACATTGATTTCCTTTCTTTTGGGTATATACCCAGCACTGGGATTGTTGGATCATGTAGTAGCTCTATTTTTAGTTTTTTGAGGAACGTCCAAATTATTTTCCATAGTGGTTGTACTAATTTACATTCCCACTATAGAAACTTTAATCTTCTGAATTCTGGTAGTTACAGATTACGACTAGCTCAACTTGATGTTAAAAAGCTCTTTTTTTTTTTTCTTAAAGTGACATCTCTCTTAATTGTTGACCTCCTAGTATCAACAGGTTATTTGCTCTCTGCTCTCTGTTCCTTGGGCTACTGTATCACCTTTTTTTTGTTTTTGTTTTTGTTTTTTTGAGACTGAGTCTCACTCTGTTGCTCAGGCTGGAGTGCAATGGTGTGATCTTGGTTCACTGTAACCTCTGCCTCCCGGGTTCAATTCTCCTGCCTCAGCCTCCCCAGTAGCTGGAACTACAGGTGCGTGCCACCACGCCCAGCTAATTTTTTGTACTTTTTAGTAGAGATGGGATTTCACCATATTGGCCAGGCTGATCTCGAACTCCTGACCTAGCGATCCGCCTGCCTTGGCCTCCCAAAGTGCTGGTATTACAGGCATGAGCCACTGTGCCCGGCCCCACTTGCCTTTCTTAGCTCCTTTGGTACCTCTGCCTGCTCCTTCAATGTTTTCTCCAAGCCTTAAGTGCTGACGGATGTTCCTCAGAGTTTTAACTTCTCCCTCTGTATACTCTCCCTGATTGGTCCATCCACTTCATGGCTTCAACTATCATTTATATAATGATGACATTCAACTGTATTTCTAGCCCAGCTCCTTCGCTGAGCATCAGACTTTGATTCTGTTGGACATCTCTATTTGGATGTCCCACAAATACCTCAAACCAATTATACCCCAAACTAACCTTCCCTTCCCCTATAAACCAATTACTTCTCCTTTACTCTCCACCTTGGTTATGGGTACACATCCAAGTCTCCCAAGCTAAGAATCTGGTAAACATCCTGAATGCCTTTTTCCCTCACCATACCACACCCTAATTCTACATCCAATTATCCACCAAGTTCTGCCTTTCCAACCCTTCACTTTTCTTTTCATTCCTATTACCAATACCCTCATTCACATTTTCATCCTCACCTGGACAAATGCATGCCACCACTCTCCAAAAGCTAATCTGTTTGCACGCCTGCCAGAATGATCCATCTAGAATATACCATTGTCACTTCTTTCACTTAACTTTCCAGTATCTACAGTATATAGTCCAAACTGTAACAACCGTGGTCTGACCTCGTCTACCTCATTCCAGGTTTATTTCTCACCATTCCTCAACTTGCATCTTAATATTCTAGCAAAATTGGACTTTTGAGATGAAATCTTGCTCCGTCGCCCAGGTTGGAGTGCAATGGTGCGATCTTGGCTCACTGCAACTTCCGCCTCCTGGGTTCAAGTGATTCTCTTGCCTCAGCCTCCTGAGTAGCTGGGATTACAGGCGCACAGCACCACACCCAGCTGATTTTTGTATTTTTAGTAGAGATGGGGTTTCACCATATTGGTCAGGCTGGTTTCAAACTCCTGATCTCAGGTGATCCGCCCATCTCAGCCTCCGAAAGTGCTGGGATTACAGGCATGAGCCACTGCGTCCGGCCAAAATTAAACTTTTTTAGTTTCCTGCATGCAGTTTCTTGAGTTCCTTGGCTCATGCCTCTATGCTAACCTCTCAGCCCAATTTACATTCTAAGAGGTCATTTCTTTCATGAATTGCCTTTCATAATCTCTTTGGGTTAGGATAGTTAGATACTCCTTAAATACCTTGAATAAGTTTTATTACCATACTCAACAGGTTATTTTATAATTATTTGATGGTGTGTCCTGACTAGAGTGTGAACAGATGGTCTCATTTATTTATTTATTTTATCATTAGCAAGCAAGAACAGACATTCAATGAATGAATGCATTTCTTCAAAGCCCACAATCCAAGTGAATAGCAGGATTCATCTATTCATTCAAGATGTTTCCTGGATTCCAGCTCCATGGTAACGTTTTAGATTACAGAAGACATTTTTCCTTTTCAAAACCTTCTAACTGCTATTATATTGTTTATATAATAACAAAAATAATTTTAATCGAACACAATTATATCTACATCACAGGAAACTTTTGAGGTATTAAGCAAGCAAATAAAATGCTTTAAGTCTTTGGCTGGCAAAAACTATTAAACATAATTTTTTCCCCCACAAAGGTGATGTCAACAAAATTCCACAGATTACATTTTGCGTGTTTATTTACGAGATGATCTTACCATCTTGTAAATAAACACGCAAAATGTAATCTATGGAATAAACTGTTTAAACAAAAAAAGAGAGGCAACATTAGGATTGAAAACTTTCATAAAGCATAGCATTAGCTCAAAAATAGGAATGCCACACTGCCAAGAACTGCTTACATAACTTAATTAAAAGCAGAAGAGCTCAAATATTAGTTATAAATAGACAAAGATCATAAAATAAAATACGTCTGGGACAATCCATTTTAACTGGGTTCTGTATTTCCAGTACAACATACCTGTAGTTTGATTGGGGCACTTTGTCAAGACCTCTGGTGCTCTGAATCCTGGTGTACCTGCCCTAGGGGCAACCTGCTGACGCCTTATGATGAAATAAGATTTCTCTAGTTATGTTAAAGTTGAACTATGTAAGTCTAAAAACATTCATCAATTTAGTTCACAGTAAATTTTGCCTTGATACCTATATAATAAGTGTTACTATAAAGTAAATGATAATCTGGTGTGATAAAAATCCTAGATTTTTCTTTTACTGTTTTTTTTACCCCCTCTACTAGTTCCCCGGACTTACTCCAGAAAGGTTTTAAAATAACCTCCAAGAATAAAAAGCAGTAGTGGATAATAAGAGCCATAATAGAAAAATAGAACCCAATAGCAATTCACAGGTATAAAAATTCATTTGTTTGGAGTAATTGACCACAGATACACTTATATATTTGAGTTAATCAAGAAAGGCTTTATGAAAGCCAAGTCTTGAAGGAAAGGAAGAAATTTATGAGTCAAAGAGTTGGAGGTGGGAGTAAGAGAGGAGCTCTACTATTTGGTTCTGGTTACTCCACATAAGCGGGAATAAAAAGAGAAAACAGAAAAGATTACATCAGCAATCAAAATGTGTGATTCTAAGCTTCTAAAAGCCACCCCGTCCCACTTACTTGCATATAAGAGCAAATGTGTTTTCCAGAGTATATCCATATTAAATAAACAATATATGAAAACTGTTATCATTTGCTCTTCAACATACTACTGCACTGCATCAAGGCCCATTGTAGTTCACTGATCTGAATTGATCCCTTGCACTCACAAAATTATCCACCCAAATCAATGCAATTTCTAATGGCAGCATGCTGGTGATTTTATAACACTATCAAAACACATTACCTTGAAAGGCAAATACTACAAACTTTATCTGTTGCATAGCAGTCACAGGTCAGGCTAGCTGGGCAAGAACTGGCAGTTTTCCTCATCACACCACTATTCATAACTTTTGTAGAAATAGCCTTCTTTTTTGTTGCTAACTTTCTAGACAGTACATCCACAGTCTTTGACTGCTTCATGAGCTGTAAAAGAAAAGTCTTATTTTTCTATTTTCATGACTTTTAACATGATGTCCTAAAATGCTAGTATGGCAAAAAGCAATAGCGGAAGCATAACTTTAAAAACTGCTGAATGGCTATTGGACTGTAAATAAACAGTTGTCTATTAAAATGTTTAAGGTCTTCTTGGGTTTTTCTGTAAAGTCACCTTATATTAAAATTTACTAATTAGTCCTAGCTTGGCCAATATTTGAGTTATACTTTATTAGAACTTTTCCTGATATATTACAAAAGTATAAAACAGTTATGTTCTAGTGTCTAACTCCATTTCAGAACTGTAAACTGCACAAGTACATTGGCTAAAATCACAGTTTTAATTTGTTGTTCATGCTGTCTAGCTGTCACAAGATATCGTAAGTCAATCTGAAATCATCTACGTTGATGATGATTTTGTTAACTTTACAAACATCTTTACGCTATCAACTATGTGTCAGAATAGTTAGCTAACTGTATGGAGCTCACACTCTAGCAATGACAGAAAAGCCCTTAATGTTCTAAATGTTCCTCTAGAGAAAGAGCAGTAATAGTCAGCTAACCAAAAATGAGAAAAAAATTCCACCAGAAAAGTTCAGAAAAAAACTGGAGAAAACAAGTTTTGACTAAATGCTTAAAGCAGTAATACCTTCTGCCAAAGCCAAACTCTAGTTTAAAAAAATTTCTGATAATAAATGTTAATCTAGTTATTACCTAAATTCTCTTCAGTGTATGACTGACTGACCATTACGCTATTAAGCTACATTACTTACTTTCACTGCAGGGCTCTCATGTGAAATGGAGCTGTGTATATTGAAATTTCTTTCTCCAAAAACAGAGCGCTGGACAGAAAGGCCTACAGATCCCTCCTACAATACCAACAAAAACAAGGAAAATAAGGATTATATCTGTAACACTTTCTGCCAGCTGTACTCTGCCACAGTTTTGAAAGAGTTAAGTGAGATGAAACAAAAACAGCTGCATCCAAGTCATTCTCAGGCACCAAACCACTTCTGTGAAAGGAGAAAATAGTCTAGACAGAACTCAACACCCATACAATGTTATCATAGTCCACAAATATATATAACTAAAAAAAATTCAAAAACCACCTGCATGGATGTTACATTTTGCTGTGCAGCTAAAATGGAGATAGACACTTCAGAATTCCTCCCCTATAACTAATGCTTTCTTTTAAAAAGGATAATTAATCTGAACTTTTTAACATGCAGGGAAAATTTAATATTTTCCATTTTTGTCATAAAATATGGTTTCATAATAGTTAATGACAGATGTTATAAACTGACAAAGTAAATTTTAGTTTTAAAATAGTAACCAAAATGATTCAGTACAAATCTTAGTGAAAATTTAATCAACTGAATACATATAACAGATGCAAAAAAAAAGTTTTTTAAATTACAAGTACTATCCTAGTATTCTATCTCCCTCTGTTGGTTGAAGGAGTACATTTCTAAAACAGTGTCAGTACTTAAGAAATAAAAGAGAACCTTTCCGTCTTTTCCTTGTTTAATCTGACTTTGTGCATTTGTGTAGGGTCTTTTAACAGAAGCTTTTGTGGTGGACTGCTGATCCAGCTCCTTAGGTACTGGGCCACTCAGTGGAATCTTGTTTCCTGTGATTATGTGGGATTTGTTTTGTGAACACCTTTCCTGCTGAGCTTCAGACTGGACAAATTTAAGAAGCTCTATTTTCGTATCATGGGTTCCTTGGGCCAAACCAAAGTCTACCAAGGCATACCTAAGAGAAAAAATTAAGGATTTTTACTTATCTGTAGCAATTAAAGCTTAGTAACATTGTAATACTCTCAAACCATCCTCATAAAAACTGTAATTCTTTTTGGGATCAATTAGGAATTTATAACATTCTGGAAAAAAGAAAAAAAAGTAAGTTTTCCAGACAAAGTAAGAATTTAACAGCTAACTAGGATTGAAAATTAAGAGGTGTCCCACAATCAATCAAATTTTCTTTTTCCAGTGGTCTGTGTTAATAAGGCAGAAGAGGAATACATAACATAAACACAGTCCGTTGTTCTCTGATGGTGGCAGAGATGGCATCATAGCAGATAATTTCTAGTTAAGCAAGCTTAAAAAAATTAAAATAATGGTTTTAAAATCTGATCCAATTAAAGGAAATTAAAAAGTCAGGCATATAAAAGCTCAAAAAAGAAGTTATAATATTACTATGTTTAATATGATCCACTATATAGAGGTATTTATGTTATTTTCAGCTTATAATTTCTCTATAATTATAATCAGCATTAAAAAGTACACATAAAAATAAAACTTTTGTGTTAAAACAGGAAATTGGCTATCATGTGGTCCAATCCCCTCACTTACTAGAAAAGAAAAATGAAGTCCAGAGATAGGAGACATGTTTAAGGTCAAAAATTATTAGACTCTAAGTCTGTTAGTTATGCTATTTCCACTGAACCATGGTACATCTAATAATGTACATTATTCCACTAATACAATTTTATCTTCTTCGTCACCAAATTTCTCTTTCCAATCACAAAGAAACTGAAACAGAAATAATCTGTGCATGGCTGTTGCAGTATGTTATACTATATCTAAGAGATATAGGTCAGAGGATACAAAGTAGCAGATATGAAGGATAGAAAAATCTAGACCTAATGCATACTCTGAAGATTACAGGTAATAAAACTGTACTGTATATGAGATTCATACTAAATGAGTAAATTTTAGCTGCTCTTGCCATAAAAACAAAAATAAAATGGGTAACTGAGATAAATATTTGCTTCACAATAGTCACTTTTGTACTATCTATATATAACATCATGTTCAATACCTTAATATAGACAATAAAATTGTTTTTTAAAAGAGAAATAGGGTAAATATTTTCTAGTGACTCTTCATACTTACTTTTTCAAGCGCCTATTATATAAAAAATTGCTGGGCTTAACATCACGGTGAACAATACCAAACTGATGAATGCGTTTCAAAGCTTTGAACAGATTAAACATATATTCCCGTACTTCTTGAAAGGAAAGAGAATTCAAAATGTCCTAAAATAAAGTTACAAATGAAATGAGTTACAAATATTGTTTGCAATTAAATATTTAGCTAATAAAAATTCAAGAAATGTTAAAACCTACCAAAAACGACTCATGCTCCAGATATGGCATAGCAATAACTACATGATCATTCTTCCTAAAGCAGTATTTAACTCCCATGACGTTATCTTGCCCCCTAGTGGAAAAATGCACAACGAACTTTTAGAAGAAAGGTCAGAGGGACTGAAACTTTATGCCTAATTTTAAAAACCGCAATTTTAGCAATGCATACATATTGCTAGAGAACTGACTTAAAATCATCATCACATAATATAAACACAAGTGACTTGTGTTCTTGTGTGAAAGTTTTCTTTTAAAACAAAAATGGCACCAGTTTTGAGGTTACTATAATAATTCAAACGAGGTAATTATAGTTGTAATTGGGGAAGTAGTAGAATCAGAAAAAAGGGAAAAGATGAATAAGACTTAGCAGGTAAGATGGTAACAGTAATAAATAAATTAAGGTCACTAAACTAATAGATCAATGAGCCAGGATTTGAACCCAGGCATTTTGCTCCAGATATATGCTCTTAATCACTATGCTACACTGCTTCATAAAAGAGGAAAACAGGACAAAGGTGAATTCTGTGATTTTGAGCCTGAGTAAGAAAACAATAGAGATACCAAAAAATAAGTAGAGTAGCCAGTAAAAGCAGCATCTAAAACCAGACCTCATCATTTTGATAGAGGTATCTAGATAAGGGACTAAGTCTTAAGTGAGAAGACAAGTGAGAAGTCAGTGAGAGTACGTGCAGAGAAGTGATACCTACAGACATGAAAATTAATAGCAAGAAAAGAAAACTGAGCTTGGAAGAAGTCAATTTAGAGAGCCAAATAAGAAAGGAATTTTGAAGGAAGAGTTATTAGCATGGAAGTCAAAGAGAATAACAACTGAGGGAAGGCTTTTAGTTTGGCAAAGAATAATTAACTGGTAATTTTTAAGACAGCAATTTAAGTGGAAAGGAAGAAACAAAACAGAAGGAAGGAAAATATAACACAATGGAAGCTGAGCCTAAAGACAATTTGCCTGACTGCATTGTAAGATCAGATGAAGGCATTTTTAGCATGTACTTTTTTAAGCACACAAAAAGAAAAAGTGGTAGAGGGAGACAGTTAAAAGTATAGATAAAGGAATGATCACATTTAGGGTACAAGAATGTATGCAAGCATTCTTTATAGAGGTCATCTCATTTTCTCGTCTTCTATAATACAGAGGGCTGAAACAAACAGGCTTACTTATTCATTCATTCATTCAGTATTTAGTGGGCACTGTTATTTGCTGTTAGGGATTACAGACATTAGTGATGCAATAGTGAATAAAATTTACAGAATTTCTGTTCTCATGGAGTTTACTATCTATAGTGGACAATACAGATAACAACAAGGTAACTTATAGTGACAGATTATGATAAGGGCTTTGAAAGAAATCTAAAGATGCTATGACACACACACACACACAAAAAATAGGAGAATCTAATTTAATTCAGAGAAGACATCTTTCAAGCAGTGTCACTCTTTTTTTTTTCTTAGAGGCAGGGTCTTGTTTTGTTGACCAGGCTGGATGGAGTGCAATGGAGTGATCGCAGGTCATTACAGCCTCAAACTCCTGGGCTCAAGTGATCCTCCTACCTCAGCCTCCCAAGTAGCTGGGACTACAGATGTATGCCACCCTGCCTGGCTAATTTTTAAGTTTTCCGTAAAGATGGGTTCTTGCTAGGTTGCCCAGGCAGGTCTCAAACTCCTGGCCTCAAACCATCCTCCCAAAGTGCTGGGATTACAAGCATGAACTACTGTGTCCAGTTTCACTCTTGCTCAGATCAGAAGATGAAGGGTCAGCAAGCAATGACTGGGAGAGGTCTTCCTGAATGGGGAAACAGTCTGGGCAGTGGCCCTGAGGTAAGAAAGCTCGAGACAAATTTGATAAACTAAAGAAATGGAGCACAGTGAGGGAGGTGGGACGATAGGCATGAGAAGGTTGATTTTTTTTTTTCAAAGTACACAGGGAAACCATTGAAAGATTTTAAGTGGTGGAACTAATGACCCAATTTAAGTTATATACATATATATTTTATAAAGATCATTCTGGCTGCTGTGTAAAGACAGAATTAAGGGGAGAAGGAAGAAGCAGGCTACAGTCATAGTCTAGGCTTCATCTGAGGTAGCGGCAGAGAAGATAGAAAGACATGGATGAACTTCTAGATATATTTTAGAGCCAAAATGGCTAGGACTTAGTGACTAATGTGGTTTAGGAGAGAAATAGAGAAAATGAGGATGAGTTCTAGGTTTCTGGCCCAAACGAGTGTGTAGACGGGCCGTTTGCAGAGATGGGTAGATAAGAATATTTGTTGTGGTGGTTTTGTTTTTGTTTTTGTTTTTTTTGGCATGTTAAGGTTTAGTTTTGTCATATTAGGTTTGAGATATTTATCAGGCACCAAGTGGAAATGTTAAATAGGCAGGTGGATATATACAAACCTGTAGTTAAGATAAAAGGTCGGAGATTAACTATATACTTTTGGGAATCATTACTTTAGATCATGTGGAAATGGAGGACACTAAGGAGAATACAGAGAAACCCAAGAGCAAGCACGAGGAACTCCAACATTTAGGGGTCAGATAGAAGTGGAAGAGCTAGCAAAGACGCTGAAAATGAAAGGCCAAATGAGGGAAGAAGAAAACAAGGAGGGTGTGGCAGGACAGAAGTCAAGACAAGGGTTCAAGTCAATTGTGTTAAATGATGTCTAGAGTAATGGTTGACTCTATAGTTTCCAGTTTAGCATAGAGGAGAACAGCCGCAATAGGTATTTAGTGAAAGAGAGGTGTGGAATGAAAACAATGTATGCAGATAATTTTTGAGAAGTCTGGCTGTAAGGGGGAACAAAGAAATGATGGAGCAGGTGGAAGGAGGAGGGCAGTTTAGGAGAATAAGATTCTAAATCATGTCCACATGTTGACAGAAATGACCTAGCAGAGAGAAACCATACCAGATGATTCTGTTATTCTAAATAAAATATTAGATGAAGTCGTCAATAGCTGGGGAAATGTGAAATGTGAGTTCCCTACATTTACAAAATAATGTAAACCATGAAAGCCAAGGTTTATGATTTGGCAGGAAGGTTACAAAAAGCAGTGATAAAAGACAGGAAGTCAAGCCGAGCCTCAAGGGAAATCCAATCTAAAAGAATTACTATAAATTTAACTAACTATTGCAAGGTTAGAAGTGCTAGCAAATTGCAAACACTTGACTGAAAAATGTATTTAATTCACATATAATCTCCTCATCCCTGCTAAATATCTACTTTAAAATCTTATAAATTACATACAAGTTCAATTAAAATATGTTTAAATTGCCTACCCAGCCACTGTTAGGCACTGAAGTTCAGCTGCAATTCTTATAGGATGACTTGTTGGAATCAAGTGTTTTAGAGCAATTTTCTCTTCAGGTCCTACTTGTAACTGTGCTGTGGCCAAATAAACAGAGCTGAAAGTGCCTGTAAAACAATTTATTAAATTTTTCAATATCTGGTTTTTAAAAATGTTAATGAAACAATTCTAAGATAGATTGTAAAAACTGTTTCAATGGCATAATAGATTAAAACAGGACTTCATTTTACTGTAAATATTTATTATTTATTCTTTCTTTTGAGGTTGAAAAAGAAAAGCTGTTACCATAATTAGTAATAAAACTATGATCTTAATAGTCTAAAAAGTGGTATATTTTTCAATAAGAAATAGTAATGAAAACCAAGGCTACAAAAGGAAAATAGAAGGGAAAAAAGAACTTGTAAAAATAGTAAAGCATATCCCCAGATTACCTTCTCCAATTTTGTCCTTAATCTTAAACACATTACTAAGCTGTGGTACTGCTTCATAAAGCTTCTCAATATCTCTTTTAACACCTTTCAAGGAAACAAAAATTTAGAGTTTTAATCAATGATAGTATATTTTATAGTTTCTTAAAATTTAAAAAGCTCAATGAAATAAATTATAAAATATGAGTAATTATACATAAAGTTTTAATAAAATTGTGATAAGATTAAAACCCTATCAAGTTGCCATAACTCACACACACCTCTTGAACAGACAAAAATGACAGTCTCAGAATTAAATACACCAAATTTCTACTATACTGGAATTATATACTAATAGATACATTGTTACTACAGAGATTACAACATGAAAAAGCACCACATTTTTTTTTATTTTTATTTTTTAAATTTTATTATTATTATACTTTAAGTTTTAGGGTACATGTGCACAACGTGCAGGTTTGTTCCATATGTATACATGTGCCATGTTGGTGTGCTGCACCCATTAACTCGTCATTTAGCATTAGGTATATTTCCTAATGCTATCCCTCCCACCTCCTCCCACCCCACAACAGTCCCCGGTGTGTGATGTTCCCCTTCCTGTGTCCATGTGTTCTCATTGTTCAATTCCCACCTATGAGTGAGAACATGCAGTGTTTGGTTTTTTGTCCTTGCGATAGTTTGCTGAGAATGATGTTTTCCAGTTTCATCCATGTCCCTACAAAGGACATGAACTCATCATTTTTTATGGCTGCATAGTATTCTATGGTGTATATGTGCCACATTGTCTTAATCCAGTCTATCGTTGTTGGACATTTAGGTTGGTTCCAAGTCTTTGCTATTGTGAATAGTGCCGCTATAAACATACGTGTGCATGTGTCTTTATAGCAACATGATTTATAATCCTTTGGGTATATACCCAGTAATGGGATGGCTGGGTCAAATGGTATTTCTAGTTCTAGATCCCTGAGGAATCGCCACACTGACTTCCACAATGGTTGAACTAGTTTACAGTCCCACCAACAGTGTAAAAGTGTTCCTATTTCTCCACATCCTCTCCAGCACCTGTTGTTTCCTGACTTTTTAATGATGGCCATTCTAACTGGTGTGAGATGGTATCTCACTGTGGTTTTGATTTGCATTTCTCTGATGGCCAGTGATGATGAGCATTTCTTCATGTGTTTTTTGGCTGCATAAATGTCTTCTTTTGAGAAGTGTCTGTTCATATCCTTTGCCCACTTTTTGATGGGGTTGTTTTTTTCTTGTAAATTTGAGTTCACTGTAGATTCTGGATATTAGCCCTTTGTCAGATGAGTAGGTTGCAAAAATTTTCTCCCATTCTGTAGGTTGCCTGTTCACTCTGATGGTAGTTTCTTTTGCTGAAAGCACCAAATTCTTAAAATAACTAAACAATCTGTGCTGTGATCACTAGATGGCATGACAAGGACACATTGCGATGTTCTTGAAAACTATTTCCCGTAAAGATACAAGATCTTAAAGGCTTGGTAAAATTTTATGTATTAAATATTCACACTATATTTTCAGAGAGAAGGCCTACTAAAGCTCTAAAGCATGTAAAAAATTATTTTTAAAAATTTGTCCCAATTGCCAGTAGTATCCTCTATCCTTGACTGCAGATAAATTGCTACTTTTAAATAAGTATCAGTTCTTTATAAAAATGTACATAGTTAAAACAAGGGGAGGCAATAATATAAAACCCAGTAAACTACTGGATACAGAAGAGAACTAGATAAGTCTTCAGATTTTATTACAGTATCTAGGCTCTACTAGCCCTACATAGCGTAAGTCTAAGACATTTTCAAAGCACCTGCACATGCATTATCTTCTGAGATCTTCCTAACAGTACTGTTAACTTGGCAGAGCAGGAATGATCATCCTGATTTTTCAGATAAGGAAACTCAATTCAGGGAGGTTAAATCATTTGCCCAATTTCAAAGAGGTGTTGCTGATGTCTACAGAACTTATTCCTTTATTTTTGTTATATATATTTTCTAATTTTCTTTCATTTTTGAGATGGAGTCTCACTCTGTTGCCCAGGTTGGAGTGCAGTGATGTAATCTCCACTCACTGCAACCTTTGCCTCCTGGGTTCAAGAGATTCTCATGCCTCAGCCTCGTGGGCAGCTGGAATTACAGGCACGCACCACCACGCCCAGCTAATTTTTGTATTTTTTAGTAGAGACGGGGTTTCACCACATTGGCCAGGCTGGTCTCGAACTCCTGACCTCAAGTGATCCACCCACCTTGGCCTCCCAGACTGCTGGGATTACAGGCGTGAGCCGCCGTACCTGGCTAGAACTAATTCATTTAAATAAACACTGTCTTAAAAAATGCTCAGCAATGGGCATGTAAAAAAAAAAACAATAAATTTGGTGCAGCCACTAGGAGCTTGGTCTAGTAGAGGAAACATGTTATCATTCTTAATACAAGGTGACACCTGTAATAAAAGAATGCATATACTACTAGGTTGGGGAGGATTTCTGAAGGTGATAGGAAACCTTCAGTTGACAGCTAAGTTTTTGTTCTGAAGCATTCACCAAGTAGTGAAAGTGGAAGAAAACATTTTAGGAAAAATTAACTATGTCTGTAAAGACAGGAACAAGAAAAAAAAAAAAGGCTTGGATGATTAGGGTAGGGGGAGGGCTGAGAGACAATGAAATACAATGTGGCTTGGGGCGGTGGCTCAGGCCTGTAATCCCAGCACTTTAGGAGACCAAGGCAAGAAGACTGCTTGAGGCCAGGTGTTTGAGACCCCATCTCTTAAAAAAGTTAAAAAACAAACAAACAAACAAAAATTAGCTGGGCTTGTAACACAGGCCTGTAGTCTCAGCTACAGAGACTGAGGCAGAAGGATACCTTGAGCCCAGGAGTTTGAAGTTACTAAACTATGATCGTGCCACTGTACTCCAGCCTGGGTGATGGAAGAGGGAGACCCTGTCTCAATAATAATAATAATAATAGAAATAGAATGTGGCTGAGGAAGACAAGAGAGAATGCACATGAAAGCTGTAGAAAGTTTTTAGGCAGAAAAATGACAAGTGGAGAACAGATGTGAAAGGGAGGAGAAACATTAAGGGTACTTCCACACCACTACTCACTTATTATGCACCTATTCCTCTTTACAAAAATCAAAATATTTATTAAGGTTTCCTGTCACTTCAGAACAACTTCAACAATTTTAAACAACAGTAAAACTTCCTGGCAATGAAAGTGAATGCAATATCCTCAAATTCTGAAGTGGGAAATGAGAGCAGAAAGCAGAAAAGTGCATTCATGTCAAAAGCTGGAAAACAGTACTAAAGACAGACAAATGAAATAGACTTTGAGGACTGGAGGAGGATCCTGAAAAGTCTATAATATGCTAAAAATTATTTACATGCCTCTATTTTATACATGAAGGTCTAGGCTTCTATTTTGACATTTTAAGTAACTTTTGTTTGCTGCTGCATAATATATCCAAGTTGGTTTTAATATACCAATAGTCTCCTTAACTACACTCCTTGCCAGCCTGTAGTCTATCTGTAACATAGTAGTCAGTCGGCTTGCAACATAGCAAACAGAGTTTAAACAGAGTATTCTGATAAAGCTAAGTCACCTTGTCACTATTTTGCTCAAAACCTCTAGTGGTTTCACATCTCACTCCATTAGAAAGCCTCTTTACATCTCTCTTTGACTTCACTCCAATTACCTTTCCCATTCTAGTCACAATGACCTCCTTGCTATTCTTGAATGCTAGGCACACTCCCATCTCAGGGTCTTTGTACTTGCTGTTTCCTCTGTTTGGAATGCTCTTCCCCAAGTATCTGCACAGCTCACTCCTTCACCACCTTGAAGTCTTAGCTCAAATGTTACAGAAGGCTATGACCGACTATACTTACTAAAATTACAATCTCCTTCCCCAACACTTCCTATCTCCCCTTTCCTTTTACATTTTCTTTGTAACATTAATCACTTTTGAACATAGTATTTCTTTTGTCTACTGTCTGTCTACTGTCTAACTACCAGGGTGTTTATTTCTGTTTTATGCTTTGATTTATCCCTAGCACCTAAAAAAATGTCTGTGTATAATAGACAATAAATATTCATCACATAAATGAAACGTTTTCAACATCTTGTCATGGAGTAAAACTGATACTCTAGGAATATAGTCATGGTTATTCTGGGGCTTCATGTACTCTCTGGTTTATACCTCCTGTAACTAGGGGATAATACATAATGTAAGCCCAAACTGGGACACTCTTGAGTGAAAAGGCAGCAGGAATAATAATTACATCGTGACAATAGCCATAAGCTAGATCTGTTCCAGGCAAACAAAGACGGTACCCATAGCCCACTTTAAAAGCATGGGCTAAGGGTGTCATTGTAGCAAACAGAATGAAGCAAGCCTTCCTTCCAGTAGAGTTCACCAGTATGGAGGAGACTTTCAATATAGAGTTTATACATCATTCTTTCACTGAACAGATCTTTCTCACTTATTAAAACTTGGCATGTAACAGATACTTAAAAAAAAAAATAAAAGCTTACTGGCCAGGCATGGTGGCTCACACCTGTAATCCCAGTGCTTTGGGAGGCCAAGATGGGAGGATCGCTTGAGGCCAGGCGTTTGAGACCAGCCTGGGCAACATAGCAAGATCTTGTCTCTAAAAAAAATATTTAAAATTAGCTGGGTATAGCGGCACACGCCTGTAATCCAAGCCACTCAGGAGGCTGAGGGGGTAGGATTGCTTGAGTGCAGGAGTTAAGGCCGCAGTGAGCTGTAATTGTGCCACTGTACTCCAGCCTGGGTGACAGACAGACCATGTCTCAAAAAAAAAAAAAAAAGCTTGCCAAAACAGTGAAAGAATAAACATTTGACCAATATTATGCCGGATAGTTTGTGCATTACAGCATTTTTCTTAATAGGAAAAAATAGAAACAATCTATAGGGTCAACAGTAAAAGGTGATTAAATATATTATAATATAATATGCAATGGACCTTAAATCCAGTTGTAGAATATTTACTACATGAGCAATATTCAAGATATATATTAAAAAAAATGGAGATCAGAAATAAGATCCCATACTCCGGTTCTCTTTTGAAAAACAAAAACAAACAAAAAAACAAGATCCCAATTTAGTTTCTAAAAAATGTACCTATGTATGCCTAGGAAGGCTAAAGGAATATAATAAAATGTCAACAGTGGCAATATTTCAATAATGGGAAAAGACTTTATTTTGGCTTTCTTTACTTCAAAAATTTCAATAATCATGTTTATCAGAAAAATATTATAAAAATCTGACGAATATCTCAAAATAAAAAGACATGCTATTCATCCATTACACTAAGTATTTTACTTTATATCCTTA
Organism: Hylobates moloch; assembly: GCF_009828535.3. NCBI lineage: Eukaryota > Metazoa > Chordata > Mammalia > Primates > Hylobatidae > Hylobates > Hylobates moloch. The sequence continues at coordinate 135,065,957 of NW_026652280.1, forward strand.
CATTAAATCATTCATTCAAATATTTTCAAGCACCTACTATGTGCTGGACATTGTTAAGCTCTGGGAATGCAAAGATATATAAAACTTCCAATCAAAAATATAACTTCAATAAGGAGTAAAGCTGATGAGGTGCAGGCATATACCTGTCTCATGATCTAATTTGATTTACTTTCCCAATTAGCTTACGAGACTGTTTTGTACCTGGACCTCATCAGCTTTACTCCCTATTGAAGTTATGTTTATATAACTTTAGCTGTTATTAAGGATCATATTTAAAAAAGAACCATAAAAATAAAGTTTTAGCATGTTTTATAATTTATCGTATTATTTATAATGTCCAATGTTCTGTTATATAAACGCTATGAAACTTTTGAAATCTGGAATAAAATTCACCCCATTCATTACTTCCCAGCAGATTTTCAGAATATTAGAATAGTGGCATTCTCCTAAACATGATGCTAGAACCAAGTCAGAGTCATCCATTCAGATACTCTGCTGAAGTCACAACATAGTTCAGAAACCAGAGGAGACACTGCCGCCAAAGGGCTTACAGTGGAGACAAAGTGCAGAGTCCTAAGCAACAGAAAAAGAATACTACAATGACTGTGTTACTGTGTTATGTGTCCAGTGACTAGTAAGGGAAAGATGAACTAAAAAACCAGCTAACTGCTGGAAAAATGGAAAGGAAGAGGAACAGTATCCATGAAACTGGATGAAAGTGGCATTTTAAGATTATTCTAGCACCAACGTACAAGATGAACTGAAGGATGGAGAAGTGCACGCAGGCAGCACAGGTGAGAAACTGTTGTAAATCAGGAACAAAGTATAAGGAAATGAATTAATGTGGTGGAAATGGGAATGGAAAGAAGACACAACGCCATACTTAGTAAAAAGAAATAAAGCTAGGTGACGACATGGGGAACAAATAAAAAGCATCAGCTGAAGATTAAAGTTTCAAGTTTAGTTAAGTGGGATAACTGACTTCCATCAAAGCAGAAAGTATGTGATGTCATATTTTTCTAGGGTGGGGTTATAAAGAATATATGGACAAAAGGTCAAAATAAGTATCTTTTGGACAAGCACAGAATTCACTTAAGACAAAGATGGGAAAGATGATCTGGCTACCCTTTCAAAAAAAAAAATACAGTCAACTAGAATTCCTCTATTTAACAAATATTTATTATTAACAAATACCTACTATGTCCCAGGTCCTGTGCCAGAGCAGAAATGAAGGTACACATGCGAGTGTACAAGAGCAGGCACTGCTTGACCCTGTCTTCTTCACCCCAAGGTCTGGTTTACGGTCAAAGAACATTTCATGCTGTACACTGAGATATGGTGCTTTATTACTGCTACAAACATTTCATATTTTTTTGTCTGTGAGTTCTGCTTTTGAATACTTAAGTGATGAGCTCCAGTGTCAATTTCTAAATTTAAGCTTAAGGCAATGTGGTGAGTAGAGATAAGAACACAGGTACAAAAGAGAAATTTAATTTGGGCATCATCAAATTTCTGCATTCTTAATTACCAATACTGAGACCATAGCAACTTCAACCGTAAAACAGGTTGTATTACAGTCTTCCAAATCGCAATTCGGTCCTACATTTAGATCATACGAAGCTCTGTTTTAACACTGTCCTATAGAAACATACAACTCACTTTAAGATTCAATCTTATTTTTTGAGAGCAATTGAAAACACAGAATTGTTGCCTGAGAAATCTTTATAACTGTACATCTTTGGATTTAAACACATACCTGCAAGTTTAAAATTCTGCTCGTTTTTTTTTAAAGAGCCTTCAGCCTGAAACCGGTCATGCTGGGGAGAAAAAGCCATTGGCTCATCCATCTGAATCCCCAAAGACGCCTCCATCACAAGCCAATTGGGATGCAAAATGCCAGCTAAGGGGTTACATCCGCAGGGGGAGCAAAGCAGCTGTGAAAATTAGAACACTGGAGAAGTTTAGATCACTCGCTAAACCACGCACTAAAAACATGCTACTGCCCCCAAAGGAGCAAACATTTTCAAACGCACGATGTGTCCAAACCTCCACAGTAGGGCATACTGTGGCCTTGTCTAAGGAATTCCATGTGCTTTATTTTCACCTATCAGAAACACCGGCAGGGGGCTGCAGGGTGAATTTCCCGGCTTGGGCACCCGCGCAGCAACAGGCGCAGTGGGAAACGGCGAGGCTGCGAGTCCGGCGCAGCCAGCGGGACCGCGTGGGGGAGGGGCCGAACGCCGGGGGCGGTTTGAAGTCAGGAAAAGAACTGAGGGAGAAAACCGTTTCGCCACTGACAGGAAGCGCCAGGAGGCTCGTCCAAGGCCCCAAGCAAGTTGACGGAGAACTGATACGACCCTGGCCACGAGTACTGGGCGGAAGAGCAGAAGGGTGAATGAATGGGAATCCTCCGGCCAGCGCTGGCCGCGAGCTCAGCGTGGAAGGACCGGCTTCCCTCGGGCCAGAGACCGAACCAGATGCTTAGCGCGCAGGCGCGCGACTTTCCCGCCGCAGCTCGGAGGGATCCGAAGGGGGGCGGGGAAAGGAAGTGCACGGCGAGAAAACCGAAGTCACGATCCAGAATTCGTTCCTAATCCCTCACAATCCCGCGCCATGGGACAAACCGTCGGAAACTCACGGTTTAAGGGAGTACGACTTCTGTGGCTCCCCAGATGACTGGGTCGCCGTCTCCAAGAGCTCCACACCTACCGAGTCGATCGGATGCGCCTGCGCAACACTTCCCGCCGCCGCTCTGGTTGCACATGCGCACACTAATGCCCTCGACCCCGCGGATTCCGCTACTGGGCGCTTGCGCAAGAGGGTGGGGTTTCTTCCCGCCGCCTTGGTCAGCTAGAAGAGTGGTTACGGGAATGAAGCCCAGAGATGATCTTAAAAAACAGGATGAACCGTAAGGCTAAGGGCCCAACGGCCCAATATGATTTCCAGGAAAGAAGCTAGCTCAGAGAAGGAAAAACCTCAGGTACTGACACATCCCTATATACCGTGGCCGCACACTGGGCACTCCATGGATAAAAGGCACTTTCTTGACTCTGCTTTTATTTCCTTTTCGTTGAGTGCCCTACTTCCCCGTTAAAAACAAGCAGAAAATGTAATTGCTGATTGTTTGTGGCTGTGTTAGTAGAAATTAGCACAGTAGCAGGAAGGCAGCGTATACTATTTACTGAGCCCTTGGCTATGAGGTAGATGGGTTTCTAGGGGCTGAAATCATAGTGAGCAAGATAAACACCATCCCTGTAGGAAGCTAAACTCCAATGAAGCGATGACAATAACGGATGAATAAATGAACAGTATTCTTTCCGGTATTGATTACTACTTGAGGGAAATAAGATGAAAAGATGTGATACTGACCAGGAAGGTGGCATCTAGATGGTCAGGGAAGTCCTCTCAGAGACCTGGATGAGAAAGAGCTGGTAGGGAGACTGTTGTCCTGGCAAAGAAAGGACAGGGCAAATGCAGACAGAAAGAAGATTTGGTATGTTGCAGGGGCAGGGCAGGAAAGGCCAGTGTGGGGGAAGCATGGTGAGTGAGCGGCAAGATAGTCCCAGATAGATGAGGGTGGAGAGTTAGGCAGAAGCCAGACCATGGTCCTTGAAAGCCAGGGTAAGAAGTTTAGCTTTTATTTTGAGTACAATTGTAAGCTATTTGAAAGTTTTAAAGCAATGGAGTAGTATGATCGATGTGTTACGAAGAGAATGGATTGTAGAGGGGCAAGTGTGGAAGCAGAGGAAATAGGATGCACTTCATGTTTAGGAGAAAGATAATGGTAGTTTGGACCAGAACAATGGCAGAAGAAATAAAAGAAAAAAGACAATGGGATTTGGTGATTGGCTATGGAAAATGAAGAAAAGGGCGTCATCAACAGTGAATCTTAGGTTTTGGGGCTAGCAATGTGTGGGTGGTAGTGCCACATAGAAGGGAAGTCTGTGAGGTGATGGTTTTTGATTGAGTGAGGTGGAAGAGAGTAAATCAAGAATTCTAGTGTGGATACTGAGAAAGAGAAAAGCAGACCATGACATCCAGGAGATGGCCTGGTACTACCAGCTTGGCTTGCTGTTGCTTTGAGCTGGCCTGGCAATCACAGCTAAGCATTGATATTCTTCTGTTGAACATAAACAATTTCACAGAACATCAGACAAGACAGAGTTGTGACCATGATAGATCAAGACAAAAGTAAGATCACTCTGTAATCATATCTGAACACAGACACAACATCAACATTGCCCAAGCCATAAAAATGATCGAATATCTCCTTATCCTGGCTAATACGAGTGCCTGCTGCTTCTTTACCAATTATATTTTTAGCCTCAGTCTAGTCTTCCTTCCTTCCACATAATACTTATTAAAATACCCAATTATAGAACTATCCTTGCTTCCTTACAGCTTCCAATCCAGGCCAAAGTCCCTCTTTCTTGAACCCTTCCATAAATCTCCTAACACAAACTCAAATTCTATAACAAGTCCTTTTTAACACCCTCTTCCTAAGACATCCCATGGTTACCCATGGTGTGCATTCTCACGTACTGAAACAAGCAATACATCCAAGTTGCTCAGCTATAGTTGTGTTCCTGGTGGTCATTATCTGGAGGTCATTAACAATAATCAAGTCCAAGATATGCGAGTGATGATGTCAAAGAAACAGATGAATATATTGGTCTGGGGTATAGTTCAGGGTGAAGAAATAAACTTGGCAGTTATTAATTTATAGATGAAACCTAGTCTTGGACTATATGATATTACCTAAGCAAAGATTGTAGATGGAGAGTTGGGCTATGATAACTTCCAACATTTCATAGTTGAGCAGAGGAGGAGGAAGAACCAGCAAGAGACTGAGAAGTAGTAGTCTGTGAGGTAAGAAGGCGATGTCATAAAAGTCAAGAGCAGAAAGTTTTACAATTAGAAGAAAGTGGTCAGCTATAGCAAATGCTTCACGGAAGTAGTGAGGATACAGAATTGATCAGAGATAGTCATTAGAGCCTTTAGAAAGAGCAGCTTTGGAGTGAGACAGAAAGACTATATTGAATTTATTGACAAACAAAAGATCTACAAATGGAGATAACTCTTGCGGTTTGGTTTGTATCTTAGTTTGGTTTCTTGTCTTTATTGGGGGGGGGTAGGGCGCACAAGTAGAATTGTGGCTACAGTGTCAAATTGTCTATAAACTTTATACTAGCCATGTAACTTGGGCAAGTTATTCAATATCTGTGACACTCATATTTCAAAAATGTTAAACGGATAAAATACTTGCTTGGTTTTGCTATAGGGATTAAATTAGATAAAGTGACATAATACATGTAAAGTGCCTGGTCCCATAGGCCTGGACATTGTTAGCTTGTATTAGTTGATTTATAGTAGGTACTTTTTCCCCCTTTGTCAATGATCCTATCCCTAATACCTAGCACATGGCTGTTCACATAGTACGGATTTAATAAATGGCTATGGAATTAATGTATAATGAGAAGTTAGGTTTTATTTATTTATTTTTATTCATTCATTTATGTATATACTTAGTAGAGACTTAAAAAGTGGCTATGGAATTAATGTACAATGAGAAGTTAAGTTTTATTTATTTGTGTTATTCATTCATTTATGTATTTACTTAGTAGAGACAGAGACAGAGTCTCGCTCTGTTGCCCAGGCTAAAATGCAGTGGCAAGATCATGAATTACTATAGTTCCGAGGCTTAAGCAGTTCTCCTGCCACAGCCTCCCAAGTAGCAAGGATTACAGGTGTATGTCACCATGCTCAGCTAGAAATTAGGTTTCAAATGGTTGGTTGCACTTATGTCTCCTGTAAGCAGATTGGAGGTGGAGATAGATTGTTTAATAAAAATTATTATTTAGAGATGTTGATAACTACATACACACAGTTTTCTTTAGGGTCAGACCAGTGCCTTTACCACTTTTCCTTCATAACATGTTTATGCTGCCTCCAGGTCTGTTTGTGCTACGTGTGCATGTCTGTGTGTTTGTGTGTCTTTTTATCTTTTGTTTCTATTTCTGCATCCTCCAAAGTCAGTGAAGTTTTCTTTAGATAGCCTAGCCCAGGATCTGCCCCTTCCCTAACTCATGGCTGACCCATTATGGGCTGGAAGAAGTTACTAACTCAGAGTTAGCAAGAGAAGCTATGGACCTGCTTGTGCCAGTGAGATTGTGGATCTGTGCTATTGCAAAGGGATCCTGCCCTCCTAAGTGTCCTCCTGTCTTAGAGGGAGCACATGAGAACAATCTTATTAGTGGACTTCAAACTACTTAGGCACCAGGTAATCTGCATTTAGAAGCCAAGTGATTCTAAGAGTTGTCTGGGAAAACCAGATGCCCAGCTACTGGAGACCTTGAGGCCTGTGGAAATTTGAGTTGGGTGCAACTTCTCACTCTGGGAGAAATGGGGAGTCTCTGGTCAGTTGTACGGTGAACTCAGAATAAGTTCCCAGAACAACTTTCAAATAATTCTGCTCATCTCTCTCTCCATGAACGTCCCTACTAAAGGACACACACACACACACACACACACACACGCACACCAAAAAAAAAAAAAAAAAGAAAAGAAAAAATGACTAGGAAAGAAAGAAATGACAAAGGAAAAGTTACTGGAAGTCTTATCCCCCTTTCCACTATTATATATATAAATAGCTGACACACTCTCTTAGAACCTTCTATCTTTGAGGAACTTATTAACCTAGGATAGAAATAAAGCAGACTGGGTGTGGTGGCTCATGCCTGTAATCCCAGCACTTTGGGAGGTTGAGGCGGGCAGATAGCTTAAGTCCAGGAGTTTGAGACCAGCTTGGGCAACATGGCGAAACACTGTCTCTACAAAAAAATGCCAAAAAATAAAAATAAAAAGGATTAGCTCAGTGTGGTGGCACATACCTGTAGTCCCAGCTAATTGGGAGGTTGAGGTGGGAGGATTGCTTGTGCCTTCGGGGTTTAGTCTGCAGTGAGCTGTGATGGCACCACTGCACTCTAGCCTAGGTGACAAAGCAAGACCTTGTCTTAAAAAAAAAAAAAAAAGATAAAGTAAAGCAAATACATAGCTTTTGAAACTGAACAGAAATTATTTCTTAGGGCCATGCCAAGTAAATGAAGAAATTCCTAGGTTATAAAATGAAATTCTAGCCAGTCATTATAAAGTATACCAGGACGAAACACTTAGAATTTAATGGGGAAAATTTTTATTTCAAAAATAAAATTGCAAATTATTTAAAAATCTAAAAGCTATGAATCAATTCTGAAACTACAATGAAACAGCAAGAAAATTTGAAATACACAAAGGTCCACAAATTTACCAAAGTTTGATTTCTCAATTAGTAATGTAGGGCAGAAAAAAACTGCCTTACAGGATTGTTACACAAACCAAATAATATTTAAAGCTTCTAGGAGAGCTCATGGAAGACATCTAACATTTGAATTTATTTTTTCATTCAATGAATGCCTTCTCACACTTGCTGTGCCCAGCAACACAATAGGTACTTGTAATATGCAAATGACTAAAAAGAGGACTCCACTCTTAAGTATAAAAGAGGACTCCACGCTTGATATATATCTAATGGCTGAAGTGGACAGTTTTCTTTTTTTTTCTTTTCTTTTTTTTTTTTTTGAGACGGAGTCTCGCTCTGTCGCCCAGGCTGGAGTGCAGTGGCGCAATCTTGGCTCACTGCAAGCTCCGCCTTCCGGGTTCACGCCATTCTCCTGCCTCAGCCTCTCCGAGTAGCTGGGACTACAGGCGCCCGCCACCACGCCCGGCTAATTTTTTTGTATTTTTAGTAGAGACGGGGTTTCACTGTGGTCTCGATCTCCTGACCTCGTGATCTGCCCGCCCGGCCTCCCAAAGTGCTGGGATTACAAGCGTGAGCCACCGCGCCGGGCGACAGTTTTCATATTTATCTTTTATGACCCAGCATGGAGCATGTCTTTCTCAGGGAAGCATGTCTTTCTCACCAACTGAATAGGTTGAATTCCTGGGTGTGTGCTTACCTAGCAACCTGTACTCCAGCTTTTATCACAGTAACATGAATAGCGTTTATTCCATGTTATTCATTTATTTGACAAATTCAACACCATTGGAAAAATATTCACTGACCACATATATGTCAATTACTGTGTAAGGGAATCTCATCATCGTCATTGTCATCATGGCTAACAGTGACATAGAGCTCACCACATGCAAAGCACTCTTCTAAACAATACACATTTATTAATTACTTGACTTGAGCAACAACTCTATGAGGGGGTGATTAACTTTGGGTCAGAAAGTTTTTCTGGAAAAGGGAAGTCCACGCTGGGTTTTGAAAAATTGATAGGAGCTTACCAGGTCAACAGGGTAAGGAAGAGATACTCTGCTAGGCATTCTAAGAAGATTGAAACAGACAAATGTTTTCAGGGAACTGTAAGTTGTTTGGTGTTACTTTAGCCCAAACAGCAAGAAAAAGACTGGTAGGAGTTGAGCTAGAAAATAGACAGGGACATATCATGAAGTTTTTTGTGTGCTGTTCTCAAAATGAGGGCTATAGAGAACTAATGAAGGGTATTAAATCGGAGAGAGAGAAATAGACTTGAATTATTGAGATTACTTTAGTGTAGGAAATAAACTATAGGAGGAAGAGGCTATAAGCTGAGTGACCTATTCAATAAATGTTTAGAGATGGAGAGTGACATCTTTTCACTTATAAGTGGGAGCTAAATAATCTGTATGCATGGACATAGAGTGTGGAATGATAGACATTGGAGATTCAGGAGAATGGGAGAGTGAGAGGGGTGTGATGGGTAACAAATTTCTTAATGGGTAAAATGTACACTATATGGGTCCTGGATTCACTAAAAGTCCAGACTTTACCACTATGCAATATATCCATGTAACAACTCTGCACTTGTATCCCTTAAATTTATACAAATATAAAAAGAGCAAGAGAGAGAACATAAAATAGATGACCTGAAATGGTGTCTTTTGGAAAAGCTTCAATTTTTTTAGTCTCCTCTACATGAGGCCTTATGCTGCATATAGGACGTTTCTATTCTGTGTTTATTTCTCCTGAAGAGATGATGAAAAGAGACTAAGCACCTAGTTTGATTAAGTATAAGGCTTACAAGAAGGCAAAAGTAGCAACCCTGATCTCATCATTGCTGATGGACAAGAATGTTGTTTCTAGCATTACCAAATGTGGTCTCCTTTGCAAGAGAAAGCAGTTGAAGTACTAATAACCAGGTCAGTGATTCTAACAAGTGGATCATAGGAACAAATTAGCCAATGAAAATACATCCCTTTCTCTCTGATGTAGCTTTTTGGAGGAGGTGGATTAGTGAGCAATGGGTCCCTGTTGGATGAGGGGTTAGGGAAGAGATGGCCTGAGCTCTAAACATAGGAAGGGCTTCCATGCATATCCTACATGTCTGAATGATGGATTGAGACTTGAGTCTGCCATTTTTTGGCTTCCTCCTGAAGATGATAGTCAGTAGCAGTCAAAGTCATGGTCCAAGAAGGGTCACTAACATAGCACTTTCCTCTAGACACACCTCTCCTTAGAAAAACACCCAAAACAGAGTATTCTGCTTTGGAGTCAACAGTGGGAGAGTATGAACAAATAGAATAGATACTCCCTGCACACAAGGTATGGGCTCACAAGAGCTAGGCAGCTGGTGACAGCACTTTCTTTGTGGCCCACTGCTCCTCTAAAATAGGCCTGTTTGTTTAAAAGAACCTGGTGAATTATTGAGAGGGAATTGGGATAAGCTGTTCTGCCCTCCACCCCTTTCCTCAGAGTACAGCTGGAATTGAGGTAAGTACATAATATCTAAGTTTAGGCCTATATTAGAATAATGAGGGAAATGGACACTTTTGGCCACTTAATGAGGTAAATGGACACTGAATGAGGTAAAAGAACATAGGACTGGCATCGAGGGACATAAATTCTAGCAACCAAACTAGGAGACTTCTCTTTCATCCAAGCATCCCAAACAAAAATGAGATAAGTTCAATAGCAGTGCTATAAGGGAAAACCTCTGCAATTCCTTCTTGATCCCATTTGATATATATTTGAATTATTGACATAATGAATGTAAGGGAAGGGGATGCATTTGATGCACACTGTCATAGGCACTGAGTTGGGCACTGTAGTAAGATCTTTTTATGTGTTATCTTATTAATTCTTTAATTATTGGACCTATTTTATAGATCAGAAATATTAGCTTTAGAAAAGACTGTCTAGGCACTGTGACTCACTCCTGTAATCCCAGCACTTTTGGGAGGCTGAGGTGGGTGGACTGCATGAGCCTAGGGGTTTGAGACCAGCCTGGGCAACAGGGCAAAACCTCATCTCTACTAAAAATACAAAAATTAGCCAGGCATGGTGGTGCGCACCTCCAGTCCCAGCTACTTGGGAGGTGAAGGTGGGAGAATCACCTGAGCCTGAGAGGTCGAGGCTGCAGTGAGCTGAGATCATCAGGCCACTGCACTCCAGCCTGGGAGGCAGAGCAATCCTGTCTTTAAAAAAAAAAAAAAAAGACTAAGTAAATACTGATGACAACAAACCAGTAAGTGGCAGAGCTGAAATTGGAATCTAGGATTCTTTGAACACAAAGGTCTTCATTTGGATTAGACCTCAACTATATATTTTTTCCTTTTTATTGTGGTAAAATACACATAACCTGCAGTTTACTATCTTAACCATCATTAAGCATACAGTTCAGTGATAGTAAGTACATTTACGTAGTTGTGCAACCATCACCACCATCCATCTCCAGATCGCTTTTCACCTGGTAAAACTGAAACTCTACATCCATTGAACAATAACTTTATTCCCTAGTTCCCCAGACCCTAGCAACTACCATTCTACTTTCTGTCTCTATGAATTTGACTACTCTAAGTAACTCTGGCAGAATCATACAGATTTGTCATTTTGTGACAAGTGCATTTCACTTACGATAATGTCCTCAAGGTTCATCTGTGTTGTAGCATATGTCATAATTTCCTTCCTGTTTAAGGCTACATAATATTCCATTGTATGTAGATGCATTGTGTGCATATACAACCTCTGTATCTGTGGGTTTCACATCTGTGGGTTCAACCAACTGAGATTGAAAATATTCAGGGGGAACAATAGATGTTTGTGTCTGGACTGAACATATACAGACATTTTTTCTTGCCATGATTCCCTAAACAATACAGTATAACAACTATTTACATACATTTACATTGTATTAGGTATTATAAGTAATCTAGAGTGATTTAAAATATATGGGAGGATTGGATAGATTATGTGAAAATACTACACCATTTTATATAAGGGACTTGTGGATCTGTGGATTTTGGTATCTGTGGGGGGTCCGGTAACCAATCCCCCATGGATACCAAAGGATGACTGTATCACATTTTGCTTATCCATTCATCTGTCAATGAACAGTTGGGTTGCTTCCATGTTTTAGGTATTGTGAATAATGCTGCTATAAACATTGGTATACATGGGAGACTCTTTCGGTTCTTTTGAGTATGTACCTAGTGGTGGAATTGCTAGATCATACGGTAATTCTATTTTTAGCTTTTTGATGAACTACCATACTGTTTTCCATAGCAGCTGCACCATTTTACATTTCTATCAACAGTGCACAGAGTTCTAATTTCCCCACATTTTTGCCAACACTTTTTTTTTTTTTAATGGTGGCCGTCCTAATGGATGTGAGGTGGAATTTCACTGTGGTTATGACTTGCATTTCCCAAGTGATTATTGATGTTGAGCATCTTTTCACATGTTTGTGACCATTTGTATATCTTCTATGGAGAAAAGTATATTCAAGGCTTTTGCCAATTTTTTGAATTTTTTTTAATTGTTGAATTTTAGTTCTCTTATATTCAGGGTATTAATCCCTTATCAGATGTATAACTTGCAATATTTTCTCCCATTGTGTGGGTCGACTTTTTACTTTATTAATAGTGTCTTTTGATGCACAAACGTTGTGTTGTTTTTACTCCCCAAAGGAAACAATCCCAAAAGCTTAAATGTTCATAAAGTACAGTTTGTCTATTTTTTCTTTTGTTGCCTGTGCTTTTGGTGTCATATTCAAGAAATCATTGTCAAATCTAATGTTGAGAAAATTTGGCCCTTTGTTTTCTTCTAAGAGTTTTATGGTTTTAGCTCTTTGTTTAGATCTTTGATCTATTTTGAGCTAATTTTTGTAGATGGTGTTAGGTAAGGGTCCAACTTCATTCCTTTTTTTTTTTTTTTTTTTGAGATGGAGTCTCGCTCTTGTCACCCAGGCTGGAGTGCAGTGGCACGATCTCGGCTCATTGTAACCTCCGGCTTCTGGGTTCAAGTGATTCTCCTGCCTCAGCCTCCTGAGTAGCTGGGATTACAGGTGCCTGCCACCACGCTCGGCTAATTTTTGTACTTTTAGTAGGGACGGGTTTCACCATTTTGGCCAGGCTGGTCTCGAATTCCTGACCTCAGTTGATCTGCTCGCCTGGGCCTCCCAAAGTCCTGGGATTACAGGTGTGAGCCACCGTGCCTGGCCCCAACTTTATTTGTTTGCATGTGGATATCCAGTTTTCCAGGAGACCTCAACTGTATATATTTTTAAGTTTTTTCAGCTTGGCTAGCAAATAACTTGCTCAGGCTGACTTCAATTTGAAATTTGATTTTCAACTACAGGTAACTTCATGCTCTTATTATTGAAAAAAATACCTGTGGATAGTTGCAACCCAATTTCAAAAACTAAAAACGTGAAGAATGGGAAGCTTGGTAAAAAAAAAAAAAAAAAAAAATACCTGCAAATCTACCAAGGGAGAAAAAGTATTTATAGTATGAAATAAATATGTTGCACCTGAAGGTAATTACAGCATACAAAGAAAACAAATAACACATATTTTCCTCCTAAAACATGCAGATTTCAAACACTCTGGAGAAAAAAAATCCTGTTATTATTACGAAAATTCAGAGAGACTCACAGGACCAAATTCATATTTTAAAAATTTAAATGCAAACTTATGAAAATTGAGATTTCTGTACATTCCCAGGGCTCCAATATATAGTCAAATACTATTAGGACTGGGAGGTCAAGGAGCAAGTACTGTGATATGTCAAGTTTCGTCTCCAGGGACTGAAACTTGCTAGCATCTGGTACTACTCTGAAATGTGCTGATTATTTCAGTTCAGCGATTAATGGGAAAAATACCCAGTATGATGAAATCTTAATGGCTTGACTTCCAATTGTTTGTTATCTTTAAAGAAGATGATTTAAGATTTTGAAAAATCCCTAGAAATTTCAAGGTCAGGCCCTTTGTGTTGGTGCCTTTTTGCTGGAAAAGAAATATGCTTAAGAGCACATTTTAAAAACGATGTATCAATACTGTACAAAACTTTTCATATTCTTATGTGTTTTAAAATTACAGAATAAGATTGTAATTAGCCAATATTTATTTTTTAAAAACATAAAGTTGTGACTGTCCATTATTTAAGACAAGTTACTAAGATATAACTTAATACAGCAATATTAATTGGGGTTTAGTGCTAGTGGTTTTTCAGGTTTAGAACAATTATCTTCTCAGTTTTAAGTTTTAAATATAAAATTTTATCCCAAAGAAGAATTTTCCAATTAGGCTATCCATCACTGCCCCTTCTCCAAAATTCTAAAATAAATTTATTTTATTTTATTTTATTTTTGAGATGGAGTCTTGCTCTGTCTCCCAGGCTGGAGTGCAGTGGTGCTATCTCAGGTCACTGCAACCTCTGCCTCCCAGGTTCAGGTGATTCTCCTGCCTTAGCCTCCTGAGTATCTGGGACTATAGGCATGTGCCACCATGCCCCGCCAATGTTTGTATTTTTAGTAGAGATGGGGTTTCATTGTGTTGGCCAGGTTGGTCTCAAACTCCTGACCTCAGGTGATCTGCCCACCTTGGCCTCCCAAAATGCTGGGATTACAGGCATGAGCCACCATGCCTGACCCTAAAATAAATTTAAAATGGAGGCATAAGCACCATTAACTTTGAAGCTTTAAATATAGTGATAAACTTAACTCTCATAAGTTTGAGGTTGGAGCATCATAGGGGTCTGAGAACTATAGACCAAATCCCCTGTGGGACAAATCCAGCCTGTCACCTGTTTTTGTACACACTGCAAGCGAAGAATGGATTTTACACTTTTAAGTTATTGAAAAAAAATGTATAAAAGAATATTTGGGACACATGAAAATTATATAAAAGTCAAATTCTAGTGTTCATAAATAAAGTTTTATTGGAATACAGCCATGCTCATTTGTTTAGTATTGTCTATGGCTGCTTTCACTCTACAATGACAGAGGTGAGTTGAGTAGCTGCCACAGAGATGTGTGGCCCACAAAATCGAAAATATTTACTAGCTGGCCCTTTATGCGAAAAGTTTGCCAACTTCTGAGCATCATAATTGCAGCTTGCATTGTGAAGTCAACATACAAATAAACCAAATGTCACTAAGGTGTGCAGAAGAAATTTTTAGCATATACATCAGTTGTTTAATATGGAGAAACAAAGCACACAAATATTTACTTAGTATTTGTTAATTACAACAGCTCAGAATCGTGACTAGTGCTTTGTAATGGTAGTTTCTTTTTCTTGACAAGAGAGCACCAGCTTAATCTTTCCATGTGAAAAAATACACTTATCCCATGATCCTCCACAAGGCAGGAGATAGAGGAAATATTGCAGTAGTCTCTATGCTGAAGTCTTTGTTAACAGCATGACTATGGATGGACAGTGACTGGCATTTAATTTTGACGTGAGGAGGGAGGAGAAGCCAGCAATACTCAGTGCCTCTATTAAAGTGAAGGGAAAGACACACAGGGTCTTTTCTTGCTGCCACTTGTGTAGCTGGGAATGGGTTGTGGTAAAGTCAATAAAATTCTTCAACATCCTTCAATAACAATGATTCTAGTCCTTCCAAATGGTTCAAATTCTATGTTGATACTTACGTTTTCTAGTACATTATTCTCTCTCTAGCCACATGAAAAGGCTAGAGTACCACAAATGTCTCAAAATTTAGAGTTCCAAATTATGACACCTCTTTAGAAAGATGGCAGGTCCTCTGGGTATTACAAAACTAGGGTTATATCCTCACTACCTAGAAATATCCCCCTGTGGTCATCTCTCAAAAAGGATAACAGTGATCTCGGAGAATATGCTATAGGGAGCTAAAAAGGATCCCTTGCCTTCTAAGCACCCGGGGATTGTGAGCTGTATGTTTTAAGAATATGTAGCTGGCCAGGTGCAGTGGCTGACATCTGTAACCTTAGCATTTTGGGAACCCAGAGCACGTGGATCACTTCAGGTCAGGAATTGGAGGCCACACTGGCCAACACATCAAAACCCCATCTCTACTAAAAATACAAAAGTTAGCTGGTTAAGGTGGTGAGAGCCTGTAATCCCTGCTACTGGGGAGGCTGAGGCCTGAGAATCACTTGAACCCGAGAGGCGAGGTTGCACTCCAGCCTGGGTGACAGAGTGAGACTCTGTCTCAAAAAAAAAAAAAAAAAAATACATATATATATATATACACATCCACTGTTTCTTCCAACCGTCACATAGCTAAGAAAGTGGCTGAATGTAGCTACCAAAAAATACAAGAGAAGGGAAAACAGAGGCCCAGGAATGAGAATGAATAGTGTCTTCTAGCATGTGATGTATAAAGCATATCACCCCAAATAAATAGCAGTCTTACTAATAAAAATAAAAATTAAAAACACAGTTATATTTAATTTTTAGATCCTGTAAGCAGACAAAATTATATTCAATTTTTAGATCCTGTGTTTAGATGAGTATTATTTAAACACTCATCTTCTATATAGCAAGAAATCACATCTCTGTGATCTATACTATGTCCTGTGTTTCAATATTTCTGGTATGAAGCACATCTGGAACTTGTCAAAGAAAGTTAACTTTACAAGATAGTTCCTTGTAGCAAGACCCCTGGCCAATGAGTTCTTTCTACCACATTTCCACTGTGGTTCACTCATGAGTAGTTACCGTGAATATTAAAAGTGAAGGATAAGTTCTCTTAAAGTTTACATTTTGCTCGAACAAATTGAGCACTTTATCATAAAATTGGTCTAACAACAAGCATTCCAAAATTTCCTTTTTTTCTTGTAAACCTTGAATAGACAGTTTTAGAAATGAATGTGATCACGTGATATGCCCGCTTCCCTCTTTTGTGCCATTTTGTGGTTATGATTGATTTTATATTTGATCTTTTTCAATATGAGGTTAGGAAGTCCTATGAAAGAAATTAATATAGGACTGATAATAGGGACTGATATAGTTTGGATGTTGTCCCCTCTAAGTGTCATGTGGAATTGTAATCCCCAGTGTTAGAGGTGGGGCTCGGTGGGAGGTGATTGGATCATGTGGGTGGGTTTCTCGTAAATGGTTTAGCCTCATCCCCTAGGTGCTGTCCTCGTGATAGCGAGTTCTCAAGAGATCTGACTGTTTACAAGTGTGCAGCATCTTCCCTCTGGCTCTCGCTTGCTCCTGCTTTTGCCATGTGACATGCCTGCTCCTGTTTCACATTCCACCATGAGTAAAAGCTCCCTGAGGCCTCCCCAGAAGCTGAGCAGATGCTGGCACCACACTTGTACAGCCTGCAGAACTGTGAACCAATTGAACTTCTTTTCTTTATAAATTACCAAGTCTCAGGTATTCCTTTATAGCAATACAAGAACCTCCTATAGCATAAGGACTAAACATTCTTCTTAAAGCACCTGAGATGTTTTGGGATTCTGTCAGAACTCAGTATCCCAGACTTTTGGTACTATTCAGTTTTGGTACATCCGGCACTGATGCAGTAATAACTCTTCAAACATTCAGAATGTTAACTTACACTAAAATATGAATTGCTAAAGCTAGGACATATAAGATAGTGTCTGTCTGCGTTCCCCCGAAGCCCAGTAACATTTATTAAACAATGTCATTTCAGGGAGCAGGCATACAAAACAGGAAGGAGGAGAAGCCAAGATGAGTACATATTAAGTATTAAGGGGTTAGCCACTCCTGTGGATGACTGGCACACAATGCTGCAGCATCTTCTGAGGAGGCTTTTGAAATGTATTGTAGAATTTTTCACCTCAGTTTAAAAGGGGAAGCAAATATTTATCCATTAGTGTCTGTCCCTCATGGGTCAACTCCCTCCCCCTTGCCAGAATGCTGAGTGGGTTCCTATGGGTGTTCCATACAGGGGTGCCAGAGGTTCCCCAGGAGAGACAGCTAGAGGAACACTTCACAGGTTGAAGCAAGAATACTATCAAATCACTTCTGCACAAACTTAGTTGAGGTCTACAGGAAACAAGCAGCAGCAGCAGTGGCTGAAGTGAGAGGTCTGGCTGGTAGGATTGAAGTGGTGCACTGTCCAGAGCTGGGAAGGGTTTGAATTTTACCCTACTTGCAAGCTAACAAGTTTGCCTGTCACAGTTTCATGGGCACTGGCAGAAGACATGAGACTGCTGAATCAGACAAAGGACTTTATTCCATACGATACATCAGGCAGCCTGAATTTCATGTTCATGTTAGCACCTCTTTCCTCCGACTTCCACTAGGACAACACAGAGGGGAGTCCAAGTGGATGTGGCACATACAGCGTGAGGAATACCTGAGATATTCCAAGCTTAACAATCCTCAATCTTTTGTATGACGGCCCCCAGCAAACCTGCCTAGCCTTTTCCCTGGTAGAAACTTGGCCTTCATTTTACTGGTGCTATGGTTTAAATGTGTCCCCTACAAAATTCAGGTATTGCCAATGTGGTATTATTAGGAGGTGAGGCCATTAAGAGGTGATTAGGTCATGAGGGCTCCTCTCTCATGAATGGGATTAGGTACCCTGATAAAAGGGTCTGATTAGAGAGCTTGTCCCTTTTGCCCTTCCACGTTATGTCATGTGAAAACACTGCATCCCTCCTCTCTGGAAGATGAAACCCTCACCAGACACCTAAGGTTGGTGCCTTTCTTGATCATAAACTTTCAGCCTCTGGAACTGAGAGAAATTTCTGTTCCTTGTAAGTTACCCAGTTTGTGGTATTCTGTTATAGCAGCACAAGCAGACTGAGACAACTGGCCAGCAAAAAAATCTGTCCTCTGGGGTGGAGAGATATATTATCTTATTTTTCCAAAGCTGTCTGCTATACAAACATCTTCAAAAAGATAGTCTGGAACGAAAGCTACTCGGAAGACATGCATAAATGTGAGAGATCAATAGAGAATCATCTCCCAAGATGCACAAGAAGTGTTCAATACTAGTGATGTTTAACTGGTTTAAGTAATAGAGACGTTTAGTCTTTTGACGCTGGTCACCTTGCTTAATTAGATAATCTTTGCAGAGCCTCTTGTTTCCAGGTGTGGAGAATTCACACCATAATCTGAGCTATCCTAAACTGTGAAAAAATGTAGAAGTTCTATGGGTCTGTCTTGACTCTCATCCATTCTCCATACTGTTGTCATGATTAACTACATGTACTTATGTCATACTGCCAACTTGTCTCAAGCCTATTGTATAAAATTGAGTTTGTAGAGATTTATGTTTGACACAAAGGTGGGGAATTTTTAGTGTTTGAATGGCAGTAAGCAAAAGAAGATATGTAAGTTTTAGCAACTTTGTCTCACTGATAAAAGTATTTGAATTACCTATCCTATACTATCTATAGGCTGTAACTAATTTTACTTTTGGAGTAACTTGAAGAAAGGAATAATATCTTGTTCATTTTTCACTGTCATCTAGCACGTACCTGGCATATGATAGATACTCAAAAAGATATTTTTTTTTTTTTTTTTTTTTGAGACAGAGTCTTGCTCTGTCACCCAGGCTGGAGCGCAGTGGCCCGATCTCGGCTCACTGCAAGCTCCGCCTCCCGGGTTCACGCCATTCTCCTGCCTCAGCCTCTCCGAGTAGCTGGGACTACAGGCGCCCGCCACCACACCCGGCTAATTTTTTTTTGTATTTTTAGTAGAGACGGGGTTTCACCGTGGTCTCGATCTCCTGACCTCGTGATCCGCCCGCCTCGGCCTCCCAAAGTGCTGGGATTACAAGCGTGAGCCATTGCGCCCGGCCAAAAAGATATTTGTTGAATAGATTATTAAAGGAAAACACAAAAGACTAAATTCATCTACAAGAAAAGATAAAGACCAAAAAGAAATGTAAATACCAATATTGAAATATAGTGTTGTGGGAAGTCAGGGACCCCGAAAGGAGGGACCGGCTGAAGCCATGGCAGAAGAACATAATTGTGAAGATTTCATGGACATTTATTAGTTCCCCAAATTAATACTTTTATAATTTCTTATGCCTGTCTTTGCTGCAATCTCTGAACATAAATTGTGAAGATTTCATGGACACTTATCACTTCCCCAATCAATACCCTTGTGATTTCCTATGCCTGTCTTTACTTTAATCTCTTAATCCCATCATCTTCATAAGCTGAGGAGGATGTATTTTGCCTCAGGACCCTGTGATGATTGCATTAACTGCACAAATTGTTTGTAGAGCATGTGTGTTTGAACAATATGAAATCTGGGCACCTTGAAAAAAGAACAGGATAACCGCAATGTTCAGGGAACAAGAGAGATAACCTTAAACTCTGACTGCCAGTGAGCCCGGTGGAACAGAGCCATATTTCTCTTCTTTCAAAAGCAAATGGGAGAAATATCGCTGAATTCTTTTTCTCAGCAAGGAACGTCCCTGAGAAAGAGAATACGTCCCTGAGGGTAGGCCTCTAAAATGGCTGCTTTGGGGGCGGCTGTCTTTTACAGTCATAGCTGTAGGGATGAAATAAGCCTCAGTCTCCCGTAGCACTCCCAGGCTTATTAGGATGACGAAATTCCTGCCTAATAAATTTTGGTCAGACCGGTTGTCTGCTCTCAAACCCTGTCTCCTGATAAGATGTTATCAATGACAATGCATGCCTGAAACTTCATTAGCAATTTTAATTTTGCCCCGGTCCTGTGGTCCTGCGACCTCGCCCTGCCTCCATTTGCTTTGTGATATTCTATTACCTTGTGAAGCATGTGATCTCTGTGACCCACACCCTATTCGTACACTCCCTCCACTTTTGAAAACCACTAATAAAAACTTGCTGGTTTTGCGGCTTGTGGGGCATCATGGAACCTGCCGACATGTTATGTCTCCCCCGGACA
This sequence comes from Hylobates moloch, assembly GCF_009828535.3. NCBI lineage: Eukaryota > Metazoa > Chordata > Mammalia > Primates > Hylobatidae > Hylobates > Hylobates moloch. The sequence goes on from NW_026652280.1 coordinate 135,086,108, forward strand.
CCCAGCTTTAAAATTTCTCTCTTTTGTACTCTGTCCCTTTATTTCTCAGACTGGCCGACACTTAGGGAAAATAGAAAAGAGCATACGTGAAATATTGGGGCTGAATTTCACCTGATAATATAGCACTCCGTGGTATACTTGTTAGGGATATTGCTATTTTTTTTTCTACTTGCTGTGGTTTGAATGTTCCCTTCAAAACTCATCTTGAAATCTAATTGCCATTGTAACAGTATTAAGAGGTGGGGCCTTTAAGAAACTATTAGGTCATTGGGGGCTCCACCTTCATAAATGGATTAATGCTACTATCATGGAAGTAAGTTAGTTATCACAGTAAGGCTTCTTTATAAAAGTGAACTCCCTCTCACATGTGCTGTCTTGCCCTTGTGCCTATCTGCCATGTGGTGTTGTACAGAAAGGCCATCACAAGACATGAGTACCATGCTCTTGAACTTCCCAGCCTCTAGAACCATGAGCTTAATAAACCTTTCTTTATAAATTATCCAGTCTGTGGTATTCTGTTATAGCAATAGAAAATAGACTAAACACTACTTAAAACCTCCTGTCCATATCAAGCAGACAGTAAATATTTATGAGCACTTATATGGTGAAATTATTTTACCTTTATGGATAAAAGAAGATCCCTTGACTTTTTTCAATGTCACATTCTCTATAAAAAGCCATAATTTGGCCGGGCATGGTGGTTCATGCCTGTAATCCCAGCCCTTTGGGATGCTGAGGCAGGTGGATCACCTGAGGTCAAACCTGGCCAAAATGGTGAAACCCCATCTCTACTAAAAATACAAAAATTAGCTGGGCGTGGTGGTGCGCACCTGTAATCCCAGCTACTCAGGAGGCTGAGGCAGCAGAATTGCTTGAACCCAGGAGGCAGAGGTTGCAGTGAGCTGAGATCATGCCACTGCACTCCAGCCTGGGTGACAAAGCAAGACTCTGTCTAAAAAAAAAGAGAGACATAATTTATTTGGCAGGTAGCACGTTACAGTAGATAGCTCATATGAACTTTATGATCAGACTAATTTAGTTTAGTTTTAATCTCAGCTCATTACCACTCATTAACCAGGTGATGGTGGGTAAGTTTCTCATCTAAAGATGAGCATCTGAATAATACTGCCTTATCAAGTACTTCTGAGGGCTAAATAAAACAACATGTTTGAAGCTCCTGGAAGAGTGCTAGGATCCGGTAAATGTTAGCTTCTATGTTAGTTTCCTGTGGTTTCCATAACAAATGACCACAAATTTGGTGGATTACAACAATAGAAATGTATTTTCTCACGGTTCTAGAGGCCAAAAGTCTGAACTCAAGGTGTTGGCAGAACTGCACTCCCTTTGAAGACTCTAGGGGGAATCCTTTCTTGCCTCTTCCACAGCTTCTGGGGGCTCCAGGTATTTCTTGCCTTGTGGCAGCATAACTCCAATCTCTGCCTCCATTTTCATGTGGCCCCTTGTTTTCTCTCACTGTCTCTACTCTGTGTCTCTTATAAAGACATTTGTCATTGGATTTAGGGCCCACCCAGGCAATTCAGAATGATCTTATCTTGAGATCCTGGCTTAGTTACATCTGCAAAGACCCTTTTCCAAATAAGGTCACATTTTCGAGTTGCAGGGGTTATGGCCTGGACATATATTTTTTGGGTACCATTCAACTCACTACGGTTCTCTTCCCATTTCTTCCTCTCCATTTAAATATATAGAGCACAAAAATCTGAGTATGTTAAAAAGATTTTAGCAAATTATACCTGGGGGTTGAAGTAAAATCTTAACAAGAAAAAATATTCAAAATATTCAAGCAGTCAAGTGATGAAAAACAACTTGTTATAATTGGTGAAAAGAGGTTTTATGCAGACAATCCGGGAAGCAGATAGTATGAAAAAGAAGTGAGAAAACACCTATGCCTAGTTATGAACCAGACACTGTACTTTGTTTTGTGTGTGTGTGTGTGTGTGTGTGTGTGGTTTTGTTTTTGTTTTTGAGACAGAGTCTCACTCTGTCACCCAGGCTGGAGTGCAGTGGCACAATCTTGGCTCACTGCAACCTCCGCCTCCTGGGTTCAAGCAATTCTCCTGCCTAAGCCTCCCGAGTAGCTGGGATTACAGATGTGCACCATCACGCCTGGCTAATTTTTTTGTATTTTTAGTAGAGATGGGGTCTCACCAGGTTGGCCAGCCTGGTTTCGAACTCCTGACTTCAGGTGATTCACCCACTTCAGCCTCCCAAAGTGCTGGGATTACAGGCATGAGCCACCACGCCCAGCTTGTGCATTGTTTTTTAAATACACCTTTTAAAGAAAAATATTCCAATAATCCTATTAGGCAGAGTAAAACAGATTTACAAAATATATATTTACAAAAATTCAGTTCAGAAGGGTTATGTGTCTTGACTAATATCATATAGCTATCAGGTACAGTGCCAGAATTTTTAAAAACTGTACCTTCATTGCACCAAATTTAATTGTAATTGATTCATAGACACACCATTATCACTAGGCTGTACATTATCTATTTTTGTTGTTTTTACTGCAACTGGTGGTTCACTGCAACCACCCACAAACCTATCACTCAAGATAGCTCAAAAACCAGAACCTTAACAATTTATGTCTGCTTGTATATTCCTCCCTTATCCCATTCCCCCAGATCCTAGAGGTTTGCTCTTTTCATTACACCACAGTGTCTGAAAGAAGTGGGAAAAGCCTTGGCTTGAAATTAGAAAGCCCGTGTTCACATCTCAAGTCAACCACACAGGAGGGGTAACTTTATGCCAATGCTTGTCTATTTCTGCTCTTTCCAACCTGTTCCAAGTGTTAAAGACAAACTGTCTGCAGGCTCAGCCCACCTGGTCCACTGACAGCCCAGCTCGGCAGCATATTAAGAATATCCCACCTTGTTTCTGATCATTTAGGTGAACTGTTGTGATTTAAAATAAATGGCTTCAAATATTTTCCTTTTAAAATTAAAAAAAAGTAATTATATTACCCAAGGGTAGAAAGAATAATTTATATCCATGTAGCATATCTTTTTCTGCAAAAATCTTTGAATAGTAACATACTGGTGAGGTCAGTGTGTTGAACTGACCAGCCCATAGGAACAAAATAATTAATCTTTAAGAGTGGCTGGGTGTGGTGGCTCACCGCTGTAATTCCAACATTTTGGAAGGCTGAAATAGGTGGATTGTTGGGTCCAGGAGTCTGAGACCAGCCTGGGTGACACGGTAAAACTCTGTCTTTACAAAAACATACAAAAATTAGCCCAGTGTGGCGGCGTTTCCCTGTAGTCCTAGCTACTCGGGGGGCGGAGGCAGGAGGATGGCTTTGAGCCAGGGAGATTGAGGCTGCAGTGAGCCATGATGTCACTACTGCATACCAGCGTGGTCTATGTGTCTGTTTTTATGCCAGTACCATGATGTTTTGGTTACTATAGCTCTGTAGTATAATTTGAAGTCAGATAATGTGATTCCTCCAGTTTTGTTATTTTTGCTTAGGATAGCTTTGGCTATTCTGGGTCTTTTGTGGTTCCATATAAATTTTACAATTTTTTTTTTTATATTTCTCTGATGTAACAGGATTAATTCTGGAAAGAGAACTGGGTAGCAGAAAATAGAGTAGAAAGTAAAATTTACCTTTGTATGCATGTTTGAATCTTGTTCCACATAATCATATTTTTCTATTCAAAAGAATAAGTGAAAATTAAAACAAACTATTTAAATAATGTTTCTGATTTCCAATTGTGTGGAACTCTGTGTGTATGTATATTGAAGGCTGGGAAGAAAATATTATTAATAATAGTGGTTATTTCTAGAAGATGAGATTATTGATAATTTTTTAAAATTCTTATCTTCATTTTCCAAAACTTACATTAAAACCATGTAAACAGTTAATTTTTTTTAAAAGAAAAAAATTATTTATAAATGAAAAGCTGTGAAGAGAAGCCAGTGGCTACCTGCTTAGCATAACAGTTTGTGAGGAGGGTAGGTCAGGCCTGAAGGGATCACCTATACTCTCCAAGAAAGCACTATGCAAGTTACAAGGGCAATGAGGGTACTGCTGGGAACCCATCTTTGTGGATCGTGTTTACCTCAGTAGTAACAACAGCTCTCAGGATCAAATGGATCACACTTAGTCACGGAGACCCCTGACGTAAAGGAGTGGAAGCTCCCAGAAGGAATTCTCCTTTTATCATTATTATTATTACTATTATTATTTTGAGACAGAATCTCTGTGTCGTCCAGGCTGGAGTGCAGTGGTGTTATCTCGGCTCACTGCAACTTCTGCCTCCTGAGTTCAAGTGATTCTCCTGCCTCAGCTTCCCGAGTAGCTGGGATTACAGGCATGCGCTACCATGTCTGGCTAATTTTTGTATTTTTACTAGAGATGGGATTTCACCATATTGACCAGACTGGTCTCGAACTCTGGCTTCAGGTGATCCACCCAGCTTGGCCTCCCAAAGTGCTGGGATTACAGGCATAAGCCACTGTGCCTGGCTGGAATTCCCCTTTTAATTCCCAATACTTGATGCCAGTAGTCTCTCAACAGATGTTGAGTAAGTAAGTGAGAGGGCCAGGGAGGAAATAGAAAGCACTGGTCTTGTGGCATCAGAGGACATGGACTTAATTCCCTATCCTATAACTTAAAAAAAATGTTCAGTGTTGTACCCTAAAGTTACTTAAAACGGTGGGTCTCAGTTTCTTCAGTCTTAAAAATGAAAGGTTTGAACTTGATCAATGATTAGCAACCAAAGGTTTACAAATCAAGTGACTTTTCTACTAACATCTGGCTATTAGGGTCTTCCCTCCAAACCCATCCACTTTTCTATAATTCCACCTCTTCCATAAGGTTGCATCTAAGTTCTTGGGACCAAGATTTGCTGACTTTTCAAGATGTGCCTGTCTGTGTGCACATGTGCAGACCAGTAACCTCTGGTCTTTGCTTATCATCTACACATGCTGGCATCCACCGAGAAGTGCAGCCTCCCATCCTGCCCTTGGCCAGTAGCCCAGGCAAGACCCTATGAGTCATTCTTCGTTCCCATCCACAGGGTCTCTTTAGGTCCAATAGCTCTTTGTTTCCACAACTATGTCACTTTGGGTTACAAAAAGACAATATGCAGCTTCCCCTGACACTTTGGAGAGCAGGGAAACTCAGTAAACCTGTCTCAGGACCACTAGTCTAGACACTACACAGCTGATTCTTCTGCCCCCAAAGGGTCTGGTCACTAACCTGGTTTCTGCTTGAGAAAGGAGACCATAGGCACACCTTGCTCCTAAATCTCTGAACCTATTTGTCTTAGATTTCTCCTGTTCCCTCCCTCCCTTTCCTATTTCTTGGCTTGGAAGAGGGGTTCCTGGCCCCTCTTCTCAGACTATACTTCCATCTAGAACTCTTCGGTTCCAACTTTTCTTCCTCCTGGTCCCAGAGTAACCTTTTTGCTCATTCCTCTGAATCTCTTGCTTCATGTGACAGAGCAATAGAGTGTAGTGAGTAATCATTCAGGCTGCCACACTTGTGTTCTGTGACAATACCAAAGCTGCATAATATAGTGGGCCTCAGTTTTATTATATGTAAAATGGGGTTAATAACAGCACCCACCTGTATTAGTTTTTTTGTTTTGTTTTTGTTTTTTGAGATGGAGTCTGGCTCTGTCACCCAGGCTGGATGCCGTAGCACAAGCTCAGCTCACTGCAACCTCCTCTTCCCGGGTTCAAGTGATTCTCCTGCCTCAGCCTCCCAAGTAGCTGGGATTACAGGCATGTGCCGCCATGCCCGGCTAATTTTTGTATGTTTAGTAGAGGCGGGGTTTCACTGGCCAGGCTGGTTTCGAACTCCTGACCTCAGGTGATCCTTGGCCTTCCAAAGTGCTGGGATTACAGGTGTGAGCCACCATGCCTGGCCAGTTTTCTATTGCTCCTCTAACAAATTACCACAAAACTGGTGGCTTAAAACAACACAAATTTATCTTACAGTTCTGGAAGTCACAGAGTCCTCAATGTTGGTAAGACTGTTCCTTCTGAAGCCTCTAGAGGAGGATCTGTTTATTCGCCTTTTCCAGCTTCTAGAGGCCACCTGCATTCCTTGGCTTGTGATTCCTTCCTCCACCTCCAAAGCCAGCAGCAGAGCATCTTGAAATCGAGCATTTGTGCACACTCTGAGGCCATCATCAGTCATCATATCTCTTTTTCTCACTCTGGCTCTTCTCTTGTGATTACATTGGACCTAGCTTGGATAATGCAGGCTAGTTTCCCCAACTCAAGCGCCTTAATTTAACCACACCTGCAAAACTTCTTTTGCAATATAAGGTAATATATTCACAGGTTTTGGAATTAGGATATGGATATCTCTGGGGGCCATTATTCTGTCTATCACACCATCTAATATGATTATTGTGAGGATTAAATAAGATAATGCATGTAAAATGCTTAGTTTGATACAATATTATTGTTAAGCCTAGGCCTAGTCTTTTGAAATTCCTAAGCCGAGAATTATGATCTTCAGCCTGTTGTGTTAGCTCTTCTTTGAGGCAATGCATGCTTCATGTTCCATCCACCACCTGAATAAAGAGGACAGTTGTAGGGTATGAGGAAATGTGGCATAAAAAAATGTTCATTAAGTTGCAAATATCCATTCCTGGCACATCTGTAAGCATTTTCATGTGTCCTGAATTGGCCCACATGTAAAGAAGTTTACTCACCAGTGAACTAGATGGTCTCCAAAGTCTATTCCTAGTCTATTATTTAGGTCTTCTTTTCTGAGCAAGTATGAACTTGTCTGGGACCCCCTCCTGGCTTTTCTTTTCACTGTGCTTTCCTCTCTGTCTCTTCCTTCACAACTGAAATCCCCGAGTAGTCGCGTAAGTGCCAGGAGGGGGAGTGTGTAGTCAAGGTGGGGCATAGGTGGGACTAGCACCCTAGGAAGGACTGCCTATTTGTGTTGGGCAATGGAAGCCCCACCCCACAGAGGGAAGCAAATATTTTATGGTACTTTATTAGCATCAGAGAGCATGAGCATTTCCAGGTGACAGTTGAGAAAAGCTGGAACATGAAATTGAGTTTGAGGGAGTCTTGCTTGGTTCATTTGAGTGGAACCATCTGGTCTTTCACAGGCCTCAATAGCTGTGCTAGCTTGACTGTGCTCAGGCAAGGCTGCAACCCATCAACTCTAAAAATGACAAGAAACGGGCAACATTCAGTTCCTTAAGGCCAGGAAGGAAATTCTTTTAAAACGCTGGGAAAAATGTAAGAATGTATTCCCCAAAGTGGGGTCAGGAAGTCCCAGAAGGGAGTTATATCTCATTTTGTGAAATGACCTCCAGAAATTAGAAGCATGGACTTTGTGGGAATCGAGGGATTGCACCAAGGATTAGAATGAACATTGAAGAGAGGAAGTAATTGTCTTCTTCTAGGAAAAGAAGACAAGTCATTGATTTAAAATTATGAGCAGCTGTGGTGCACCTGGACCGGCACTGACATATAGTTAGGAGATACTAATAAGCCCTGGCAGTTATCACTGATCAATAATTGTAAGGATCACCTGTTAGTTATTGCTGTGTTTGAGATTCAGTACTTGTACTTATTTATATTATCTTTCACTTTCAAAAAACCCTGCAAGATAATTTATTATCTTGTTTTATTCTCACGCACTCTCAGCTTTAGTTTTCTTTATCTTTAAAACTGGAATGATAATGTATATCTTACAATATTGCTAGGAGAACTGCATTTAAAAGTCTATATAGGCTGGGCATAGTGGCTCACGCCTGTAATCCTAGTGCTTTAGGAGGCCAAGGTGAGCAGATCACTTGAGCCCAGGAGTGTGAGACCAGCCTGGGCAATATGATGAAACCCCACCTCTACAAAAAGTACAAAAATTAGCTGGGCATAGTGGTGCATGCCTGTAGTTCCAGCTACTTGGGAGGCTGAGGTGGGAGGATCACCTGAGCCCTGTGGAGGTCGAGGCTGCAGTAAGCTGTGGGCACCACTGCACTGCAACCTGGGTGACAGAGTGAGACCCTATCTCAAAAAAAAAAAAAAAAAAAA
>NW_026652280.1:135104144-135122333 GCF_009828535.3 Hylobates moloch
TATACTTCTTAAGATTCATACAATGGAGATTTATTTTTGACATAAAGTTTGGAGGAACACAAAGATTTAAACCATAGCATAGAGGGACCCATTGGCTGTCCTTATTGGAAACCTTTAGTTTTGTGTAGGAAATGCTGTTTTTCAGCTGCATTATTAAAAAATGCAGTTCTTTTCATTTTTGTTAATTTAAATTAGTTTTTTGCGTATACATGACATTACAGTTTCTCTTTCAAATGTATCACTCTACTTTTATAATAAACTTAAAGGTCAATTTTGATAGAAAAATAAATGGGCCCTTTCTGTCAAATTTATGCAGACCTATTATTCAAACAAATTTCAGTGATCCCGTGAGCTTTATGAAATAATTTCTTTTTATAATTTACAACATTTCAAAAATAAAATTTAATTGTTTGTTGCTTTGAGGAACTTGGCAACTTGGCAAAGTTGATAAATATTTCCAAGTTACAAATAATATTTACAGTGAAACAGGATAATGTAAATTGTAATCAAAATGCTATCAAGACAAGCATATAAAATGATATAAGAGCTGTTTTTCAAAAAGATATGTATTCCTGTAACTTGTTATCTTCCAGTTTCTATCATCAGAAAACATTAGAAACATGCAGGAGCTCAATTATTCCTCCAGGACATATGTGAATTAGATAATATACTTCAGTTCCTAGTGAAGAGATAAGAAAATTGAAGATCCTATTGGGCCCTCATTAAATGTCTCTTGCCAGTATTTCAAACACTTTGGGGAACATTCTCAGGAGACAGTAGACTCTGCCTAGGGGAAAAAGAGTGCGAAATTAGAACAGATGTCATATTTTCCATTGCAAATAAGACCAGAAGATATGTTTTATTGGCTGAGTGAAGCGAAATCATTCTATTGGACCTCTCTGACACTTGGCAACACTGGAATCAAGTCAGTTCTTTCTCTTTAAAGACAAGGAAGATAATAAGGTAGGAAACAAGTGGGTAAACAGCAGGTGTGAGGAAAAAGCCTTGTCTTTTGGTTGATCTGTTCATTAACAGAATGAGATAAACATAGGCAAAGAAAAGGTAAAACAGTGCTTGTTAAAGGCAATGGAAAACAGATTAGATGGCATGGTCTTTGTGATAATACACCATTGACTTTTCTCATAATAATAACAGCAGGACAAAGCATCTTATCTGAGTCCCAACAAAGTACCAGGTGCTCTGCTAGGTGCTTTTACATGCATTACTTGAATCCGCACAACTGTCCACTGTATTATAACCTGATGTTTGCTGGTGCTTGCTCTTACCTACTAACACAGGATATCAGCTCTTCAAAGCTCCCTCCTTCCCGTACAATATTTCTGGGAGTCCTCAGAAGGGACTTCCTGTGCATTCACAGACAGGTTCAGCCACTGACCATCTTTGCTGGGTACCACTGTGTCTGTCATGCACAAATTGCTGCAGATTGTGGGCACAAGTATTGCTTTATCTTGGGCTTAGGTGGATGCCATCGCTGTCCTCCACTGCCACTCCTAATAGGTAGCATCTGCTGGACATCACTATCAGTTCCATTGGCTAGCACTGTTGATGGCCGGAAGTGCTGAGGATTTCAGAGTTACATGGTGTTCTGTGGAGATGAAGGAAAGTATGCCTCTGCCACACACAAATAGTGGGCTGCCAATGGAGCACAGCATTTTAAAATGAATATGAGTCTCTCAGTTTTTGACTTCCTGTCTCTATCCCCTCTCTGCCACAGTAGGTTCCATTTGACAAATTAGAAAGTGAGTCTCAAAGGAGTTAAGTAACTTGAGTTAGGTAACTTGCTAGAATCACATGGCTAGTAAGTGGAGGAACTGAGGGCTGGACTTTGATTTGTTTAAAGTCTGAGCTTTTTCGATACACCCAATATACTATGCTGTCTCTCCATTCTTGGGTTTTCTTGGGTGCTTGATGGTTCTGAGGATTCCTTCTTTGGAAATTGAAACTCTCTCTTCCCTTTGCCTCCAAGCCCATACATACCCCAAATTATCTTCCAAATTCATCCTTTGTTTTCTTCCCCAGATCCTCTTCTTCTCACCTATTAACCTATTGTTTGGCCCTCACCCTCTTTCCATCTTTCTTTATACTCTCCTATAGACTCTCTAGTTTTGCCTATTGCCTTTAAAGAAACTTTCCCAACAACATTCACTTAACATTTATTCAGCTGTTATTGCAGATGCTATGCTAAGCAATGGAAATAAAAATCTTCAAAGACAAGGAAGATAATAAAGTAGCAAACGTGGGTAAACAGCAGGTGTGAGGAAATAGGAAGGAATTTATAGTCTGGTATGGAAAATACACTAATAATTAATTATAGCACTATATGATAGGTACTGTACTGCGGAAAGGCAGGCATGGGGGTGATGGGGCAACAAAAATCCGATTATAAAGGTAAAAACCCACAGGGAAGGGGCAAATAAATTACCCTGGGAACTAAGGGAAGTTAGATGAGCAGCCCTTGAACTGAGCCTTGAAGAGAAAGTTGGTATTAGATAGGTAAAGGATGGGGTAAAGGCAGAATGGGCTAAACAAAGGAAGCAACACTTACAGAGTCACACAGTCTTGAAGCTCTATTACCTGTTGCAGGAGCTGCAAGTAGTTCCATAAATTAAGGGTGTGTGGGAAGAAGTAAAAGGAAGTAGTTTAAGGGTATCCACAGGCCAAAAATACTTCCAGCAGCTACACAGATAAAGCCAATGAGTGAAGCAGGCTGGGTAGATTACAACATGGAGAGTGAAGACTGTGACAAACCAGAGAGCACATATGCTGTCCCCATGAGTGACTGCTCCTCCCTCCAGCCTGAGTTGCCATTGTGAATACAGACCCAGATATGACCAGATTTTTTTGTTGTTTTTCAAGGGAAGCCTAGAATATAGATTTTTATGTGAATTTTCCCAATGATTAAAATACCATGTGGCCAAGCAAAATACATCTGTCTGCAACATATGGGACAAATCATGATGACCCATGTATGTTAAGATGAAGAGACTGAACTTCCTCCTAAACACATTCAGCAGGACATCACTGGATGTTTTAAAGTAGGGATTTACATAATCAGACTCGAGTTTTGCAAAGACTACAGTTCACTGATAGAAATGTGAAGGATGGATCAGAGAGAGGCAAGACTGGAGGGTGAGTGAGCTGCTAGACATCTATAGTAGGAAACCAAATGTAGCCATAAGAGCAGAGGCAGCAGTTGTGGAGAAAAGAGGGCAGACACAAGGATGGCTTGGGATCTGCAGGGCTTGGTGACTGATTAAATAGGAAAAATAAAAAGAGAGAGAAGAGGCAGAACAATTTCCTTGCCATATGGGCCGATAGTTTTCTAGAGGCTGAAAAACATTCAAAGCAAAAAGTTCTTCAGTTCAGAAAGATAACAGCAAAATGTTCCAGAAAGTTGAGTCAAGGCTTGTGTACTGAAATGAAACCCAATGAGAGTGTTTACAAATGTGCTTTATGGACCCCACCCAGAGATTCATGGTGCTGGGTCCTGCACTATCTCTTCTGCATGATAGCTGGTTATAACCATGGATTGGGTCATTTTCCTTTACACAATTCTCCTTTCGGAATATCTCTCTTTCTTACAGCAACCAATTTAGTTTACATCTTCAGGCCCTGGTTATTACAATAGCTACCTGGTTAGTCATCCTTATTCTTGATCTCCATTCTTCAGCTTGTCCCCAGGATGCTTCCTCTTTCAAACCACAACAAGATTAAACTCTTCTTCCTGGCTTTCAAGGCACTCCACAATTTGGCATCAACCCCCCCTTTGAACTGTATTCCTAAATGCAGCCTGATTTGAATCCTATACCCTTTGTGAACTGGTCTACTCAAATCTCATTTTTGCCTTCAAGACTTGGCTCTGTTTGGAAAGCCCTAACTTCTCCCCTTGCACACAGGAAATGGTCCTTCTCCCCTGAAGTCCTCTATTTTGGTCTCATTGCTCCTCTTTCTAAGCTCCTAAAGCAGTTTGGACCTCTGCTAGATAGACCATAGGGAGAGGTGTTGAACCCTTAAAATGCCTACCACATATAAGGAGTAGCCAATCCCCTCTTGTGTATGCTGCAATGACTCTAGCAGGATGCTTCCAGTGAGCCCAACTCAGTGTCATGGTCATGGAGGAGTACACTGGATAGGGATTACATGTTCCAGAAGCAACTATATTTGGATTGAGTCATCTCTGAGATTACTTGTCACAAACCTGACCTCAAAGACATGTTTCAAATGATGATTAGTCCTCTTTCTTGGGAAGGATAAAATGTTAGATGAACAAAGTAATTTGTATTTAGGTTGCTATCATGAGAAGAACGACATTCTTAATTCTCTGTGTAGTCATTACATTGACCAATGCAAGAGGAATACCAGATCCAGGTACCCTGAATGGCTAATGAAGAAACTCCCTCTGCTACCCCAGTTTCAGCATATTTTTGCTAACAATCTCTATCACTAAAGGAAGTCTGTGCATGTCTTATGCTAAATCGAGCAGTTTTTTAAAAACTGTAGTGTTGTTTCATGGGGTTTAGGCATCTTCCCAAGAAGACCTCAGAGATATTTCAAGTAGAAAGCACATGGGTAACTCCAGGCAAAAGTCAGTTGGCTACCTTTCAAGAGGCTCTACAGGTTAGATTATCTTCGTAAATTTACCACAGCCCATGGTCTGGCTCTCAGCCTTGTGGGTTTTGAAACTGGATTTTGTCAACACAATACAGATCTATTTGTCATTACTGGTTCACATTAATCAACCTACAAAGACTGGTGGAAAAAACCAGAACATCTGGTATTAGTAACTTTCCTAAGGACTGGAGTATTTTCTTTTTTTTTTTAAATTTTCTTATTATTATACTTTAAGTTTTAGGGTACATGTGCACAATGTGCAGGTTTGTTACATATGTATACCTGTGCCATGTTGGTGTGCTGCACCCATTAACTCGTCATTTAGCATTAGGGATATCTCCTAATGCTATCCCTCCCCCCTCCCCCCACCCCACAACAGTCCCCAGAGTGTGATGTTCCCCTTCCTGTGTCCATGTGTTCTCCTTGTTCAATTCCCACCTATGAGTGAGAACATGTGGTGTTTGGTTTTTTGTCCTTGCGATAGTTTGCTGAGAATGATGGTTTCCAGTTTCATCCATGTCCCTGTAAAGGATATGAACTCATCATTTTTTATGGCTGCATAGTATTCCATGGTGTGTATGTGCCACATTTTCTTAATCCAAGGACTGGCGTATTTTCTAGGAACATGAAATCTGAATAAGAATTAGAGTAAGGAGAGTTCCATGTGTCATAACGTTCATGAGAGGGAAATGGGCGAAGGTAATGTTATTGCCAAGAACTGCACATGACCTGTAGCTGACATTATTGCTGGGGCAGCTAGCAGTGAACTACTGTCACTGGTGGGTGTTTATTCCAGATTTGATAGTCTTTATTCAGCTCAGTGTTTGGCAATGAATGATGTATAATAGAGATATATCTATCCCAGGAACCAGGTACTTCTCTCTGTTGCTGAGGGTACTCTTTCTACTAAATGATGACAATGATAAATCATATCTAAGAAGTTGAATGATTGACTGGATGTGGTGAATGAGGTGAAAGTAAGAGTCATAACCCTCCCCTCCCCCAGTTCTTTATGACTTGAGTAACTCGAAGTGTAATGGAGCCATATGATTGTTCTCTAGAGAGAATAATAGTTATCCGTTTTCGACATACTCAGTGATTTAGGGATGCCTTTGAGACATCCAAATTGAAATGTCCTATAGGCAGTTCTCTATTCAGATATGGTAACTCACAAGCTTGATCTGCACCAGAGAGATGACTTTGGGATTTGTCAGTGTATCAATAACTAAAGCCATGTGAATTGATAATATTTCCTCAAGGGAAAGTAAAGAGAACAGAGAGTAGAGGGCCTAGGACAGAATTCTGAGGAATACCAACATTTACTTGTTGGTTAGAGGATGAGAGACTGACATAGGAGACTTAGTATAGCCAAAAAAAGTAGAAAGAGAATCAGGAGTGTGTGCTAACATGGAAACCAAGACCAGAGACTATTTAAAGAAAGGTGTGTAGGCGCTTCCTGAATGGTGATGTAAATTCCAAGCATAAAATGGCTGTGGCTCTGCATAGAGTTAAGTGTCTCAAATTTAGCAAGATTCTACCTGAGCAGACATGGTCACTGGCAGCAGTGTTCCCTGTTAGGGACCTTACAGAGCCTTGGAAAAATCCCCTGCATCTATGTAGCATCTGCCCTGCCATAGCAGGGGGCACTATGTTTGGTCTGCATTTATGTATAATTTGCTATATAAATAAGAGAGTGAAGAACTTAATTGGATTAAAAACAATATAACTAAAAAAAACTTGGTATTCAGCAATATCTGGATCAAATGTCTTTGGTGAACTTCAGCATAGCAATGGGGGTGGAATAATGAGAGTGGGCTGAGAAACCAAAGACTTGCTCCTAAAAAAAGGGTGTGTGTGTGTGTGTGTGTGTGTGTGTGTGTGTGTGTGTATAAAGCAAATATATACTACCAAACACTAGGGGAAGAACTAGATCAGAGTGTTGCAAAATACCCTTTGAAAAGTTATTTTATACTCAGAAATTTTACTTTAGTATGCTAGTTTGATCTTTCTTTTCAAGAGCCATTAGTGATGGCTTTAAAAAATTAAGTCTGAAAATGCTGGACTGTTTCTGGGAATATTTGATGCCCACAGAGTATGGCTTGGAACCCTGATACCAGAGGAATGTTGTCATCATTGATTAAAAGTGAGTAGCTGCATATGGCCTGTCCACATTAAACCAAGGTCAAAGTTCAAAACTCAGAAATATTAAACACACACTTAGGATGACATCTGACAACCTCAGTCTGCAGGATGGAACTCTAATAAAAATTAAAGGACCATGTGCTGCACTCAGCCACACACTCAACTCTCACTGCTATTGAGAGACATCATTCTTGGCTTAACCAGCAAAGCGGGATATAAAGGCATGCCATTCCCTTGTACTTCCTTTGGGAACAAATTAGCTTTGAAAAATTCCCAGAGATGTCTGATTCATGAAGGGCCAAGTAAAAAGGAAAATGCAGATGCTTCCGTGAACAGTAGAATAGTAGATATTTTCTCCTCTTGGGATGAAGAGGATGGAGGGGTCTGGGGGCAAGGGGGCAATTCTCCTTAAACAGTCATCCCCACACCCACATGCTCAAAACAATTTAAAATGGCTCTCCAGGCTTCATATTCTCTTTCATCTAAACCCATAATTAAGAATGGCTGTTTTTAACTCACTTTCCAAAGAACAAGGGTGCAGTATAACAGGATGTGGTAGCTACTGCAGGGCAATAACCCCAGAATTGCAGTAGCTACTAACCTGTTTTCCTCTTGTACAATTTTCATTCATCTCTGGCAAGCAGGCAAATACTAATCTGTACTGGAATTTGGGATACTGGAAGGTATCCCAAAGGAATCAACCTGCCTCCATGCTTTGCCTCTCTAAAAAACCCCTAAATGGGACTGTGTTACTGGTGGGACCTCACCATAATTTTGTAGAAGACCAGAGGGTTTGGCATCAGACAGATCTGGTTTCAAGTCCTAGCCCTGCTACTTGCCCTCTGTATGAGCACTTTGCTTTGCCTTGATTCCTGTTTCTTTATTTGAATAATGGGCACAAATAGGGTTATTGTGAGAATTAAGTGAGATAATTCGTGTAAAATTCCAACACAGTATCTGACATAGAGTAAGGGCTCTGAATAAATGTAACTGTCAGATATATTAAAAAGGCTGGAAATTATTATAAATTTAGCACAATTGGAAACAATATTTCAAGTGAAAAGCTATTGGAATCATAGGTTTCTTCAATGAGCCTCATACATAATAGAAATGCTTTTCTAAAATTTAGAGAAACTTTAAAGAGACTTTGATTATGATTTCTAAAAAGGCAAGGATTGAGAGACTCTTTAATAAGACAGTCCTTTATCATGACAAAACTAGCCTAGGAAAGCTTCATCCAAGAATTGTCACAGCACCAATTTTAGGAACCTAGGTTGAAACAACATGCCTCCCCTGCCTCAACCCCCCTTTGCATACGTGATGATTATAAAATGAAATAAAATAACAAATATAATTAAGCTGTGATAAAAAACATTTTAAAACACAGTACAGAAATAAGTAAGATTTGGAATGGGCACAGTGGCTCACGCCTGTAATCCCAGCTACTCAGAAGGCTGAGGCGTGAGAATTGCTTGAACCGGGGAGGTGAAGGTTGCAGTGAGCTGAGCCAGCCTGGGCAACAGAGCGAGACTCCGTCTCAAAAAAAAAAAAAGAAAGAAAAAAAGAAATAAGTAAGTTTTGAAATCTTATATGATAATGTACATTCTGGAGGCCAAAATTTTTCAAATACAACTTTCATTTTTAGAAAAGAGAAAAGGGAAAAAATAGTTATAAAGTAAATGGAATGCATTTAGTTAACTCTACTGGATATTTTAATTTCTTATAAAATTAATTCACCTATATCTAACTCTACTTAATGCAGTTGTTGTTGACTAGAAATGCATAATTTTCTTACTTTCCATTTTTATTCATTCATTCACTTAATAAATATTTTTAAAACCTACACTAAAACTTGGTTTTTGTTGTGAACTACACAGCCTGTTTAATAGTAAAACATCTGTTTGATAATAGAATATCTCTACACACTGATAAAAAATTATGCTTAAATCACTTTTTTGGTATTTGTAATTTATTATGACCTTCCAAAAGGCAGACATTAGAGAATGAAGGTTAAAGTATTTGTATCTATGACACAAAATAGTGTGAGACCAGACTGTAAAGAATTTAACTTGAAGTGGATGCTCTTACAGTATACAAAACATGCCTTGTCTCATTTTACTTGGCCAAGGGTAATTAAGAGGATAAGCAACAGTATTGTCCAGAGGCCAAAAGAGCCTAGAGGCAAAAAAATTACAGATGGCTTCATAACACAGCTCAAGTTACTGGAATCTAGTAAAGGATGAATTTAGAAATACAGTAAACTTTTGTTTATCTTGGAATTCAAACAACCAGCATATGCAGATAATGAGAAAGCTCTTCCTTTCTATTCTGCACTCCATTTTTAGGAAACGAAACAAGTAGGAAATATGCTCTTGCCAGACTTTTGCAGAATTTTGGTTTAAAAACCAAAACCAGGGTATGCCATAGGGTCAGAACAGGTTAGGTGTAATTTTTCACATCTTCCATATAGCTATGCAGTGAAAATTGTTCAGGGTTACATAAATCAGGTTTAACCAGGCCAACATTTCCTGTGCATTTAGTCCAATTAGTCATACATGCAATAAGTATGTCTGCCCCCTGCCATGTGTCAGGTATACAGTAGGCCCACGGTACAATTCTGTGCAAATTATTCAGAGAATGTACATGAATGAGGACTTTCATTTAAGGAAATAGTGAGAAATTAGTTTGGGAAGTAGTTTGGAGCCCGACTCTGAAAGACTTTGAAGATCAGACTAAAGGATCATGGAAGAATTTTTGTGACAAAGAATGATATGACCAAAGGAGGGTTTTATTGCACTCATTTAGAAATGGGTTGCAGGCTGGTGTTCTCCCTCTCTCCTTTCATGGGACCACTACTGAAATAGGCAGAGGGGTGGGAAGTGAGCTGTTAGTGGCCATAACAGGACCCTTCATCTGAGATGGTCAGTGGCATTTGCTGGGCCAAAAGGAATAAGCTGTGTCACAAATCATAGAGGGGAGGTGAAGTTCAATGTGCCTGGTGAATGGTCAAGGGGCACCAAATCAGCAAAGGGTAGAAATAGACACTGGGGTATGAACCAAGAATTTAAAACCAGGGAGGTGAAAGTGCATTGTGTTAGGTACATTATCCATATCTGTTACCCTCTAATAATAAACGTATCACCTAACAAATAATCTGCTACTGTAACTGCTATTATATTCATCTTATGTACTTGTGGTTGGTAGATTAATTGAAAATATTGCAATAAGTCTAAACCTTATTTTGTGAATGCAGCAAGGACAGACTTAACTTTCCATCTTCTTTTTATGAAGTAATGCAAGCAGAAGAATATATAATAAAATTAAGGTTTTATAGGAACATGTACATCATCTGTGTACCTGTGGTGCCAACTTTCTGGGTTCACAAAAGGGAACGATCATGGAAAGCACCAAAGGTCAGTAAGTTCTTGTGCTCACAAATATGAATGGAGAGAAGTTCCAAGGATCTGGACAGATCTGATATATCTGCTTTTTAAAAGCAGGACTTGGCTCAGCCCTGCGATACCTGTGGACTTGCTACAAAAAGCTGTGCCTGAATTACTCGAATTTAATTATTTTCTATCTACTTTCTCTCCAAATAAAGGACATGAGTTATCGTAGCATCAGGCATTTATATTTCACAAACTTTTTTTTAAAAAAAATAGAGTTCTTGTTTTCCTTGTCCATCCCATGATCAAGGTACTAGTGAGCAGAGAAATAACCTAAAGGCAAGTTGTACTTAAGACAGGAATAGGAATCTGAGGTCTCAGAATTAGCCACAGAATTAATACTTAGGCCCAGAATAATTGCAAGTTCAATGAATATAAAGGAAAAGAAAATTAAATAAAAAGAATCTGTTAGAGAATTTTAATACTTTATGAATTCCAAGGAATTTTTATTTTTTAAAAATGGTCTTTTTAAAAAATACTTTAAGTTCTAGGGTACATGTGCACAACGTGCCATGTTGGTTTGCTGCACCCAGCAACTCGTCATTTACATTAGGTATTTCTCCTAATGCTATCTGTCCCCCAGTCCCCCACCCCATGACAGGCCCTGGTGTGTGATGTTCCCCGCCCTGTGTCCAAGTGTTCTCATTGTTCAATTCCCAGCCATAGTGAGAACAGGTGGTGTTTAGTTTTATGTCTTTGCGGTAGCTCAGAATGATGGTTTCCAGCTTCATCCATGTCCCTGCAAAGGACATGAACTCATCCTTTTTTATGGCTGCATAGTATTCCGTGGTGTATACGTGCCACATTTTCTTAATCCACTCTATCATTGATGGACATTTGGGTTGGTTCCAAGTCTTTGCTATTGCGAATAGTGCCACAATAAACATATGTGTGCAATGGTCTTTATAGTAGCATGATTTATAATCCTTTGGGTATATACCCAGTAATGGGATCGCTGAGTCAAATGGTATTTGTAGTTCTAGATCCTTGAGGAATCATCACACTGTCTTCCACAATGGTTGAACTAATTCACACTCCCACCAACAGTGTAAAAGCGTTCCTATTTCTCCACATCCTCTCCAGCATCTGTTGTTTCCTGACTTTTTAGTGATCACCATTCCAACTGGTGTGAGATGGTATCTCGTTGTGGTTTTGATTTGCATTTCTCTAATGACCAGTGATGATGAAAATTTTTTTTTTTTTTTGAGATGGAGTCTTGCTGTGTCACCCAGGCTGGAGTGCAGTGGCATGATCTCGGCTCACTGCAAGCTCTGCCTCCCAGGTTCACACCATTCTCCTGCCTCAGCCTCTCCGAGTAGCTGGGACTACAGGCGCCCACCACCATGCCTGGCTAATTTTTTGTATTTTTAGTAGAGATGGGGTTTCACCACGTTAGCCAGGATGATCTCAATCTCCTGACCTCATGATCCACCCACCTCGGCCTCCCAAAGTGCTGGGATTACAAGTGTGAGCCACCGCGCCTGGCCAGATGATGAGCATTTTTTCATGTGTCTGTTGGTTGCATAAATGTCTTCTTTTGAGAAGTGTCTGCTCATATCCTTTGCCCACTTTTTGATGGGGTTGTTTGTTTTTTCTTATAAATTTGTTTAAGTTCTTTGTAGATTCTGGATATTAGCCCTTTGTCAGATGGGTAGATTGCAAAAATTTTCTCCCATTCTGTAGGTTGCCTGTTCACTCTGATGGTAGTTTCTTTTGCTGTGCAGAAGCTCTTTAGTTTAATTAGATCCCATGTGTCAATTTTGGCTTTTGTTGCCATTGCTTTTGGTGTTTTAGTCATGAAGTCCTTGCCCATGCCTATGTCCTGAATGGTATTGCCTACGTTTTCTTCTAGGATTTTTATGGTTTTAGGTCTAACATTTAAGTCTTTAATCCATCTTGAATTCATTTTTGTACAAGGTGTAAGGAAGGGATCCAGTTTCAGCTTTCTACATATGGCTAGCCAGTTTTCCCAGCACCATTTATTAAATAGGGAATCCTTTCCCCATTTCTTGTTTTTGTCAGGTTTGTTGAAAATGAGATGGTTGTAGACGAGTGGTGTTATTTCTGAGGCCTCTGTTCTGTTCCATTGGTCTATATCTCTGTTTTGGTACCATTACCATGCTGTTTTGGTTACTGTAGCCTTGTAGTACAGTTTGAAGTCAGGTAGCGTGCTGCCTCCAGCTCTGTTCTTTTTGCTTAGGATTGTCTTGGCAATGTGGGCTCTTTTTTGGTTCCATATGAACTTTAAAATAGTTTTTTCCAATTCTGTGAAGAAAGTAATTGGTAGCTTGATGGGGATGTCATTGAATCTATAAATTACCTTGGGCAGTATGGCCATTTTCACGATATTGATTCTTCCTATCCATGAGCACAGAATGTTCTTCCACTTGTTTGTGTCCTCCTTTATTTCATTGAGCAGTGGTTTGTAGTTCTTATTTAAGAGGTCCTTCACATCCCTTGTAAGTTGGATTCCTAGGTATTTTATTCTCTTTGTACAATTGTGAATGGGAGTTCACTCAGGATTTGGCTCTCTGTTTGTCTGTTATTGGTGTATAAGAATGCTTGTGATTTTTGCATGTTGATTTTGTATCCTGAGACTTTGCTGAAGTTGCTTATCAGCTTAAGGAGATTTTGGGCTGAGACAATGGAGTTTTCTAAATATACAATCATGTCATCTGCAAACAGGAACAATTTGACTTCCTCTTTTCCTAATTGAATACCCTTTATTTCTTTCTCTTGCCTGATTGCCCTGGCCAGAACTTCCAACACTATGTTGAATAGGAGTGGTGAGATAGGGCATCCCTGTCTTTTGCCAATTTTCAAAGGGAATGCTTCCAGTTTTTGTCCATTCAGTATGATATTGGCTGTGGGTTTGTCATAGATAGCTCTTGTTATTTTGAGATAAGTCCCATCAATACCTAGTTTATTGAGAGTTTTTAGCATGAAGGGTTGTTGAATTTTGTCAAAGGCCTTTTCTGTATCTATTGAAATAATCATGTGGTTTTTGTCTTTGGTTCCGTTTATATGCTGGATTACATTCATTGATTTGCATATGTTGAACTCCACGTATCTGCAGAGGATCCCCTCGAATGTTCAGCTATGTACTGATAAGCACAACCATGTAAGGAAAGACTCTTACCATTAGCCAGGAAACGTACTTTTGGCAAGGAAAGACCCAAATGAATTAGAAGTAACAGGGCCAGAAATAATGCCTATTCCGCACGAGCCAGACAGAAAAACTTCAAGGTTTATGCAGCACTGGTAGAGTATATAAAAGCTTCTGCCTCGATAGTTGGGAATAACTAGGCTTAGATTGAGCACTGCTCTGCTTCCACCAAATAATCTTAAGAGCAAGATACAAAAGCACCAAACAGCTTCCAAATAACTTAACTGTCTTCTGGAATGAAGCCCAACAATGTTTATAGAATTACAAAAATATCTAGCACCCAACAAGTTAAAGTTCATGATGTCTGGAACCCAGTAAAAATAACCAATAACCAGCTGTACAGGAAACAGGAAAATATGACCCATAATGAGGAGAAAATCAGTTGAAACTGAATCATAACTGATATAGAGTTAGAATGAGCAAAGACATTAAAATGATTGTGATAGTTGTATTCCATACCATCAAAAAGCAAAATAGAGACCCAAATCTAATTTTAGAGATGGAACAATAATATGTGAGATAAAAATATACTTATACTGGAGAGAATTAACAGCACATGTGATGTTACAGAAGAAAAACTTAGTGAAATTGAAGATAATAATAGAAACAATCTAAAATGAGACAAAAGAAGGAGAATTTAAAAAACAACCACAGGGGAACAGTCAAGCAGTCTAATAGACATCTAACTGGAGTCCCTGAAAGAGAGGAGAGGAAGGGAGAAATAGAAAAAAATATTTGAAGACGTAATAGCCAAAAATATTCCAAACTTGATGAAAAGTACAAACCCACAGAAAAAAGAAGCTTAATGAACCCAAAGAAAATTGCACAAAGGAACATCACATTCAAACTGCTCAACCCTAGTAATTAAGAAAAAAATAATAAAAGCAGCCAGAGGAGAAAAAAATCACCTTATGTACAAAGGAACAAAAATTAGAATAACAGCAGATTTGTCACTGAAATCAATGCAAGTGAGAAGATGGTGAAACAACATCTTTAATGTATTGAAAGAAAAAAAATCCTCTCTCGACCTGAAATCTGTATCCAGTGAAAATACCTTTCAAAAATGAAAGGAAAAAAAGTGCTTTAGCAGACATACAAAGGCTGAAATATATTGAAAGAGATGGGGAGAAAAAATCTGAAAGAATTCATCACCAGCAGAACTTTACCGCAAGAAATGCTGAAGGATGTCTTTCAGGCAGAAGGAAAATGATATCAGATGAACAACATAGATCTGACATCACGACAAATGATGACATAAGGAGCACAAAGGCTATGAGAAAAGAAATGGAAATATATTATTGTAAGTTTCTTACACTATACATGAAGTGGCAAAATGTCACTGGAAGATGGATATCACTTATTAGAAACCCTAGAGCAACCTTCACAACAAAAAAGATACAGCTAACAAGTTAACAAAGGAAACACATTATAATAATACCAAATGTTCAATTAATATGAAACAAAGTGGAAAAGGAGGAAAAAGGGAACAAGAAATAGATGAAAAAATAGAAAACAAATAGCAAGATAATAGATTTAAACCTAATTATATCAATAATTACATTGTTGTAGTTTCTTACTTTTGTATGAAAAATCTTAAATCTTAAAAAATGGAGTTTATGTAGTCATGTGCCAGATAACAAGGTTTCAGTGACGGACCACATGTACAACTGTGGTCCCATAAGATTGTAGTATGTATTTTTACTGCACCTTCTCTATATTTTGATATGTTTAGATAACACAAATGCTTACCATTGAAACTACAGTAATATGTAATATTACTGTAATACTGTAAAATACAGTAAAATACAGTAATATGCTGTATAGGTTTGTAGCCCAGGAGCAATAGACTATAGCCTAGGTACATAGCAGACTATGTCATCTAGGTTTCTGTAAGTACATGCTGATGTTTTCACAATGACAAAATCACCTAACGAAGCATTTCTCAGAACATATCCTTGTTGTTAAGTGACTTGTGACTTTATATGCTGCATATTTTGTAAGGAAAAGACAAAGGGAAGGATTGCATTAAGCCAGCCTATCTAAGTAAGAAAGAAATCTAGGGGAGATTTTAGGGCAATTATGTGCTGAGTTGATATTAGACAAGGAGTTCCAGAGAAAACATGGCAAATGTTGGATGTAAGGTAGAAGCAAAATGGTATAAGAAGAAGGGGAAGGGATGAGGATTAAGATTTTTCTAAAAAAGATAACTTGGGATGAGGCAAGTTGAATTACAATAAGAAAGAGTTAAGTCAGTGTGTTAAAATCTCTAGATAATATTATAAACTGGAATAGTGCTTACTATTGATATGTATGTCTTAGGAAGACTTTTTAAAACTTGGTTTTTGATTTACTCTGAGGATTTTTTAACCTTATTATACTGATTCATTTCATTTAATGATCAAGCTTATAGAATATCATTTAAATAAAAGGTATTAAAAAGTGTGATATGACCTTCATGTTGGCTCTTTCCAGTGGCTAACTTATTACATCCGGTAACAGTGAGAATGTATTACAGGGCAAAACTTTAAAGCAAGAAAAATATTAAACTAATATTATTTAATCTGGAACCCTTAGAAGGACTGAAAAAAGAATTACATAAAGGCCCAGGGTTTTTTGGTTTTTGCTATCCCCTTCCTGCCCCCCAAGTATTTTCCTGGTTCCATATGCATGTAAACAAAAAATAATTTTTGATAATATTGATAAAATCTGATGCTTCAGTATCTTCTCCAGAAAAATAACAGTTTTCTCATGTTCTTCATATCACTTGTAGAAAGCACTAATTTAGTACAGATAGGCGCAAAGGAAATACCTTTATAAATATATTAAAACTTACATTCTTTGTTTTTCTCCTGACACATCAACTATTTGATAATAATGGGAATAATAACAATACTCACTTATTGAACCCTTATAATGTAAGTTACTGTGACAGGCTCTATGTACATCATCTCATTTCTTCACCAATGCCTTTTCAGGTGAGTATTATTTCTCCTGCATTACAGGTAAGAAAAGTGAGGTACAGAGAAGTTCAGTGACTCATCCCCGGGCACTCGGCTCCAACATGGGCTCCAACTCAGGTCCAGGTAATGCCAAAGCCCATGCTCCTAACCACAACCTATGCTTCTCCCCACAGCCATTCTCCTAATAATAAATGCAATGTGGATTTTCAAAGTCCAATTTTGGAATATAGTGAGAAAAAAATCAGATGCTCATTAAGCATAATTATCCCAAGCGTATGAGAGTTTCAAGGATAACTTTGTCATAATAATAATTTTGTTCATAGATGAAGGAAGAAACTCCTGATTGACTTGAAAGAAACTAACACGAATTTGTTAAGCACCGACTATATGCAAATCTTGGTAAACACTATTTCACATCATAATTTTTCCATAATATAACTTGGTCTCCTTAACTTTAATTTGTAAGAAACCAAAATCTATAAACTTTTCAGTCACGAAGATTACGCATTTCAAAAGATCTTCTATTGTACTGCTTAGGTCAAACAGTAAACTATAATAAGATCTCTTGTTTTCCACTCAATTCCAGTAAGAGAAAAAGTCTGAGGATTTATAAAAATAATTATTTAAAACCCCAATATAGAACAAAAAAGCACATTGAGAGAAAACCTTACTTTACCCGTAAATCCAACAGCTTGTCAGAAGTGTAGGGAAAACTCAGTCGGCAAATGTGAAATGTTTTTGCCATACCCAGTAGACCATACACTGAAACCCTAAGACATAAAGCAACCCATCAAAGCAAGAATCGTCTAGGGAGAAGAAAATAACCAGTATATCACTTAAGGCATTGGGCTTAAAATACTAAAGGTGAGGCAAGACTTTAGAAAGGATTCTGTGGCTGTTGTTAGAATTTGCTCGGGGACTATGGTTTAGCACTCCAAAGTAGCTAGTTCCCTGAAGCTGCTTTAGTCTATCCCACTCTTCTCCTACCCTAGGAGCACTATGATTAAAGGGCTAAGAATCACAGGAAACAGGACCCTGTTTATTCCTCTTCACCCTTGAAGTTCTATTTCTAGTAAGCATCATTGTATACTGTGACTGGGCACCCCCCGCAAAAAAAAAAAAAAGAAAGAAAAGTAAAGAAACTTTTGCAGAATTAAAGATGCCAATTTTGCTGACTTTTAATTTTGAATTAAATTTTAAATCAACTGGACAAGTAGTATCATAAAATTCTTAATTTTACCAAATAATAACAGTAATGTATCAACATCATTGTTATGAAATGTTTAGTTGATTTGTAATATTTAGCATGTTTTTCTTTTCCAGTATTTGGTATGGAAATTATGTTTACTCATTTTTCCTAATGAAGATGAAATTTCATATCAATATTGGGTTATAGGCCAGGTGCGGTAGCTCATGCCTATAATCCCAGCACTTTCAGAGAGGCTGAGGCAGGAGGATTAATTAAAGCCAGGAGTTTGAGACCAGCCTAGGTAACAAAGCAAGACCTTTTCTCTACAAAAAAATTTAAAACAATTAGCCAGGCATGGTGGCATGTGCCTATAGTCCCAGCTGCTTGGGAGGCTGAGGCAGGGAGACCACTTGAACCCAGGAGTTTGAGGCTGCAGTGAGCTATGATTGTGACACTGCACTCCACCCTTGGCGACAGAGTGAGATCCTGTCTTAACTTTGTTAATTGATTAAAATTAAAATTATATTATAATTATAAACATTATAAAGAAGGTAATTATATAATTATATTATAATATAAATATTATAAAGAAGGCATGCATACTTCTCATATTAAAGAAGTAATTATCATCTGGGCGCAATGGCTCACGCCTGT